>NW_006296284.1:2126176-2143704 GCF_000327345.1 Myotis davidii
CCCAGTCTCCATCCAGCTTGGAGTGAATCTGATTGTTTTATTATCTCACAGGACATCCTAATTTCATGGATGACCTTCTGCCAAATGAGCTTACCTAAGAGGAAGTAGCAAACAGCCTCCACATACCACATGCATGACAACGTGAAATATGCCTCACCAAATTAAAAGAAGTCCATCTCAGTAGAGTTTCTGTGGAGCCGGTCAGTGGTCTAAGTCATATTAAGATATCTGATGAAAATTATGATCATCATTTTAGAACTCGGTAAACCTACTTAAAATCATGAATGTACATTCCAAATTGAGGAAAATTGTGATGTATCTATTAGACCACAATAAAATTAAATAAAAATTATTCCTTCAGAGCAAAAGATGAATACTGTAGCATCTTTCACTAAGAAGAAGTCACTACACTTACTGGGCCTCTATGGAATTTTTATGCAACATATATAATGTCATTTTACTATGCTGTGTTGAACCTTTTGCAAAGTAGTCATTTCACAAGGCTACCAGCCTGGGGGCAAGACTCAGAACAAGAGACAGTTCTGAAGAAGATCCAAATCACAGTGCAAGAAGTTCTACCATTTAGACCTATGATCTTGAAGATGCAAGTGTCTGTGTCAGATTGTGATGTAATACGGAACCTGTGCTATGTCAATAGGAGAATTACAATGCAGCCTTATGGCATTCTTTTGGAGGCAACTGTTCTTCTGGAAAACAGTTGCTAATGAGCAATGTTTTGGACACTAAACACCTAACCATGGAACCCACAGTGGCCATGCTAAATGAGTCACCATCTATGATCTGGGTAGTTGCTAAACCATTAAGCTGCACAGCTGGGTTTGCACAGGAGCACTTCCTGCTTAATTACACATGTGATTGAGCTTGACTAGATGTGAGGACACAAGTAAGTTTCATGACAAAGCTCAGATTCTCAAAGCATTCCCCTTTGCTGCATGGTCACGTCTTCCTTTATACAATTGTATATTGCTAAGAATATTTAGGCTATATGATAACAAAGGTAAATACCACAAAATAAGATGGTAGAAATAAGAACAAGTATATCACTAATCCAAATAAAATTGAAGAGTCTAAATTCAGCGTCTCAGAAACATATTTTCACATTGGATATAAGGAAGTTACCCAGTTAAATGATTTTTAAGAATTGCACATGACAAATATAAAAATTCATGGGAAGATTAAAACTAAAAAAAGTAGAAATATTTTTTTTAAATTGGGATTATGTCTACCACCAACCTAATAACAATAATAATATTGACCAAGTATACTAATATCAGACAAAAATGTTATAATTTTTAAAGGTTATTAAGGAAGAGGAGAACCAGCAGAGAATGGTAGAAGTGTTAGTTTCTATGACATTTTAAATTTTCTAAGTTATCATATCCAAGAATATAAAAGTAAGTAATGTAATGATTTTTGAAAATGCAAAGGGGATGATAATTCCCTAACATGTTTCATATGGGATCTACCGCTCTCACAGTAAATAAATAATGTAAGCTCCATGAACTGAGAGGTTTTTGTCTCTTTCTTAATTACCACACCCTCATTTATCTCGGTCAGTTTGGGTTGCTATAATCCAATACCACAGACTGGGAAGTTCTAAAATGAAAGAAATGCAGTTCTCAGGGTTCTGGAGACTGGAGGTCTGAGATCATCAGGGCACCAGCTTGGTAAAGTGAAGGCTCACTTTTAGGTGGCAGCTTCTTGCTGTCATTTTCACAGGTCAGAAAGGGCTAGGAAACTCTGTAACCTCATTCATGAGGGCCCACTCTCATGATCGAATCTCCCCTCAAAGGCCCTACCTCCTAGTAACATCATCTTTGATAGTTAGGATTTTAATATATGAATGTTGAGGCACATTCTGATTTAACATATGTTGTTTTTTTTTAGAAATATCAGTTAACACCAAGAAGATACTCAATAAACATCTGCTAGATTAGTGAATTATTGATAGGCCCAATAGCAACTAAATGAATATGAAAGGGAACAGCAAGAAAAGCCCTAAGTAAGTAGAAGGAAGGAAATAATAAAGATCAGAGTGGAAATAAATGGCGTAGAGACTAAAAAAACAGCAAGAAAGATTAATAAATCCAAGAACTTTAAAAAGATAAACAAGATTGATGAAACCTAGCCAAACTCATTAAAAAACAAAGAGAGAAGACCCAAATAAATAAAATCACAAATGTTATTAAAAGTGTAAAATATAAAACATAAGTTTGATTTAGTAGACATAGAGAGATAGAGATCTCTGCATCCTATTATATGGGAGTAAATTATCTTGGCAAATAAATAAAATATTTATAAAATGTTAGTAAATAAATACTTAAAAGAGATTTTCAAAATTTGCATCATATAGACTCCATGAAATTAAGTTCATGCAATTAATTTAGAAATAAATATTCAGATAAATTTAAAAATTAAGTGCTGAAATAAATATTCACTGTAGATAATGCAGAAGTCAAAAGTAAAGAGGTTTATGGTATTTGGAAATTAATATTATGTTAAATAATATATAAAAATTAAAATATATAGCATTCACTATAAGGAATAAAAATAAAAGAACAACAGAATAAGTTCCAGAAAATTACAAAGAGAGAAATAATAAAAAAAGTATAAAAACAAATATAAAATTGATATTATCAACAGTAATGAAAATTTATCCTTTGAGAATGCCAATTAAAGAAAACAAAATAAAAGACAAGGTGCAACTGAGAATTATTAGCAATAAAAAAGGGAGTATAATTAGGAGAAAAAATTTAAATTGAATCCCAGCAATCTTATGGACATGCATTTGAAAATTTAAAGAAAATAAGAATTCTAAAGAAATCTAACTCACTAAGATTGATTTGAGAAAAAAAAAATAAATGTCAATGATTATCACTCTATTTTAAAAAGTACTGATAATGAAAATCTTTATTTAAAAAAATCTGTATAGGTCAAAACTTTTTAAATATAATTTTATTAAACTTTCAAAAAACATTATCTCAAGAGTTATAGAATGTTTTTAGAAAAAAGAGAGAATATTCAGCCACTTTTTCAATTTGAGGCCACTGTGAGCATATTTGCAATAACCCTAAACAAAATATCTGAAACAAAACACTCTAAAATATCAAGCTTATTATACATCATGATCAAGTAGACTCAGTCTATGAGCTAACACATATTTTAATATTTAAAATTTTTACATAATTCAATATTAACAAATAGAGAAAAGTAATATGCTAAATAAGATGTACAGCCTCAAGAAATCAACACCTCTTCATGATTAGAAAGAATCTTAATAAACAAAGACAAGAAAACCTGTTAAGCTTGATAAAGTGTATTTATAAAGAAACCTTAGGTGTTATCATGATGATAAATTCTTAGAATAATGTCCATTAACAATCAACAAGACATGTCTACTGAATGTCATATTTGTGATCCTCCCTACTGCTATAAGAGAAAAAACAAGTAATAGACACAAAATCAAACTGAAATACAAATGGTGTAATTATTTACAAATATCAATGTCTACTTTGAAAATGCAGAGTATCTACATACAGGTAATTACAATTAATGATAGAATTCAATTAAGCAGCTCGATATAATATCAATAAAATAGCAACCAAGTAGAAAATAAAACATTTTGAAACTTTATTGGAAGACCTAATTGAATGAAGAGATGATGTTCATAGGTAATTAAATTATCCCCCATTTCATCAACAAGACTTTTTAGAAAATTTGCTTCTAAAACTTATATCAAAGATCAAAAGGGACTGGAATGGTCAAGATATGGATGAAGTTTAACAATGTATTGTGTCCTTGCTCTTCCCAAAAGCAAGACTTAAGACAAGATAGTACTGACACAGCGATAAATAAATCAAGAGAAAAAAAGAGAGAGTCCAGTTTGAGCCCATAGATATATAGAAACTTAACAAGTCAAATAACCCACATTACATACCAAAGGGAAAAATAAGATACTATATGGTAAAGGTCATAGTGATGTAACATTTATTACTCATATTCTATGTAAAAATGCATCCTTACCCTCTCTGATACACAAAAACACATTTGGTGCAAACACTAGATGTGAAAATGAAAATGTCAAACTTTACAGGTTCAGGATTTTAAATGAAAGTCATTCTGGCTGCAATGAGCAAACTAGGGGGAGCATATCCTGAGCTTGGGGTAAAGTAGTTGGCCAAGTTCAGGTCACGCAGGGCCTAGGAGATAATGTTGAAAATTTTAGGTTTTATTTGTTGTCATTGTTTTCTTCTTTTAAAACTCAAAAACACTGAGTACTGAGAAATCATTGAAATGGTGTGTGTGTGTGTGTGTGCGCGCGCGCGTGCGTCCACGCACATGTGCAAGTCTGGAGTAGAATGCAGAACAAAATTAAATTTGAGTTTTAAAAGCTCAGTATTCAATTTATTCAAAATTTGGGTTCCTCCATGTCCTTGTCAAATATCTCTAGGAACATAAATGACTTTCATCTACTGATACTCCTTGGCATCTTCTATTCCTCTGAAAGATACAGTGCATGCAATCCCTAAGCATATTGCCTATCTCCACCTGCAGAGAGGCCTTCCCATCCTGGATATCCATGACAGCCACTTCAAAAGCGTACCACTGAGTGTTTGTCATTCATTCTGGACACCTGTTTCTACCTGTCTTCCCATATTTTCTCTTATCTATTTCTTTGGGTCCTGGCCCAAATGAATTTGTCTAATGTTTGATGTTCACATTTTTAAATTTTAATCCAGCTATCTCACCAGCCTAGATGTACACTGGTATCTTAAAGAACCAGTAAAATCTGAGCTCAAATTTTAAATACACATGTTCTTGCTACAAAGAATATTTTTCAATTTATACCATATGAAAACAGACATTTTAACCTACTTTGCTGTATCTTTTTTAATCGTTTGAAAACAAGAATTGGAACAAGAATAACTACTGGGAATTAGGCTAAATTCACAGAAACACTTACATTTTCTGGATCTGATTTTAACCCTGGGGCAATGCTTTTGACAGCATATGGTTTAGATTTGCCATAAGAGTGGAAGCATGCTCAAATCACTGCTTAGGGATTCACAGTACTTTAATACAGAAATGTTACAGTTAGATTTGGTCAGAAATCACAGAAGCATATTTCCAGAGAATGCTAGAAGGCATGAAATGTACTAAAGAATAGAGCAACGAAACCCCAAGACCACAATTCAGCAACCATTATTAGACAACCTACTGTATTTCAGGTAATGTATTACACATTGGGGACATAGAGATTTTGAGGTTTTGGTCCCCTATTATAATTACAAATTTGACCTAGTTCTTTCCTCAAACAGTTCATATTATAAAGGGACAAGAGATACCTAATAATAGAATGTTAAAGTACTAGCCAAGTAATTTTGCTAAAATGACTAAGAGAGTCTAGGGAAATCAGCTATTTGCTTAGGCAGTGGGGGAGAGAGATGGTATTACAGGTAGGTAAGATTTAATCTGGAATGTGAAAAATGAGCAAATGTTTCTAGAAGTGGGTGATTACATTTCAGGTAAATGTAGAAATAGATGACAAAGTAGAGAGATGTGAAATTGTACAATGCTCAATTGTACAAAGAATTGTAGGTAACATCTTTCAGGAGTACTAAAGATTATGTACAGGCATACAAGAAAGCTTTTAGGAGTTAAAAAGATATATTGGTGTCAGGTCACAAATAATACATCAAAGGGTTGATGCCTAGCATTAAAATATTTTAAGCTCTGATTATATTAAGGTGATCTTAGGTTGCAAGTAGCCCTAATTTCTGTACAATCTCAAAAACATATTCTAGAATACTCAGTTTATTTCTATAATATGTCTGTCAACACACAATATAAAATAAACGGGCATACAAAGAAACAAGATAGCTGGCCGGTGTTGCTCAATGGTTGAATGTTGAGGCATGATCTAGGAGGTCAAGTTTCCATTCCTGGTCAGGGCACAGGCCTAGGTTGTGGGCTCAATACCCAGTAGGAGGAGTACAGGAGGCAGCCAACGACTCTCTTTCTTCACTGATATTTCTCTCTCTGTCTCTCTCATCAATAAAAACATATTTTTTTTAAAAGATACAATATATCATAGTTGATACTGTGGGAACCATGCCAGGTCCCCGGATAGTCAAGGCCAGTGGGAGCACATAGGCCTGGTTATCAATACACCAGAATGGCCAAAGGCTGCTCTGAGCATGTACCTAACTGGGATGTCCAAGGACTCTCTCAGCCTGGGAATCCTAATCAGGCCAAGATACCATGGGCGGTGCAAGGACACATGGTACACTGTGCCCTTCAGTAACAAATATGATTGATGTCACTGTTGGCATGAAGCCTTCTTTGTCTAAATGGTATAAAAGTAGGTTACTGACCAGCTAGTTGGCTTGATTCGGCTGGAGAGGCTGAGGATGGAGTGAGAAGTCTGCTGGAGAGAGCAGCGGGGCAGGAGAGACAGGAGAAGCTGCTGAGCCGGAGAGTTCAGGTACCGCTACGATGTGAGGCAGTGAGTCTAGCAGGCAGCGTGCAGCTGCTCAGATAATAGCTGTGGGTACAGAGACTGATGCTGTTTTATGGGAAAGATATATGTTCACCAGCCAGTGTCCGGCTGCCTGCCTGTATGGACTTTGCTGTGAGGACTGTTCTTGTCTGATGGCTATTTGGCCTTTGGCTTCTGCAATAAAGACTCATTCCTATAAACCCACAACCTCTCATGGCTTCTCCATCTAAGAACCAGCATCCTCAGAGGTCCAGCCCCAGGCAGAGGGGCTCAGACACAACACCTATAACTAGTGAGCAGAGGATAAAAGAAGAACCTGGACTAAGTTCCCAACAGTTGTGCAGTGGGCAGGGTTCAAGCCGGAACCAGCCCTGGCGTAGTCAGATAGGAGAATTTAGAAGAATACGTGGACTCACAGCCACTCAGAGATACTCAGAACACCAGAGCTCATGCAGGGCTCTGGCCCTGCCCTAACAGATACATTGAGAAAGAATAGACAGAAAATGGAGTTATCAGATATGGATTCTAAACACTTGTGTTAGAAGTGTTAGAAAAAAACAAAATATATAAAATCCCCAAAGTTAAAGGGAAACTATTGAAATACTTAATGAAAATTCTAGATTTGAATAATGTATTGGTGAATTTATACATTTAATAGGTGGATTTAACACAGATTAGACACAAAAAATATAATATGGAAACTGAAAATAGGTAACAAATAAGTATGCAAAAGAAAGAATAGAAAATCAAAACAAAGAAAACCGTGAAAAGTAAGAAAGATGTAGGAAATATAATTCATGATAATCTCAGTCATCAAAAACAAGAATGAGGAAAATACTTGAAGAGATAGTGGCTCAGAGTTTTCAAAAACACAAATGATAGCAAATTATAAAATGAGAATTATTAAAAACTCAAGCAGTATTGGTAAAGGGCAAACCATAACTGAAGACATGTTATATAACAGAGCTGCTAAAATATAAAAACACAAAATTCAAAGCATCCAGAGTAAGAAAGACATCTGCAGAGGAATATATAAGACTAGAGGCCCAGTGCATGAAATTGTGCACGGGTAGCATCCCTAGGCCTATCCTGCGATGAGGGCCATCTTCCACCCGTTCGCCAGTCCCCAGTCCCCAGTCCTGCCCTGCCACCGCTACCCATTCTGGTTCCCCATTCCCCATCTGGCGATCTATTGGAGCCTGCGAGCTTGAGGGAGGGACCAAGAGGTTGGCTGTTCCGCTGGCTCGCCAGTCCCCAGTCCCGCTCCACCACCAACACCCACCCCGGTTCCCCGTTAGCCATCTGGCAATCTAACAGAGCCTGCGGGCCGGGGTGAGGGACCAAGAGGTCTGCCTTCCACTTGCTCGCCAGTCCCCTGGTTCCCTGTGGTTCCCCATTGGCCATCCAGCGATTGGAGCCTGAGGGCCAGAGGGAGGGACGAAGAGGACTGCCTTCTGCCCACTCGCCAGTCCCCAGTCCCACCCTTCCACCACCCACCCTGGTTCCCTGGGGTTCCCCATTGGCCATCCACCAATTGGAGACTGAGTGTAGGGACCGAGAGGTGGTCAATGCACCACATAATGACTGGTCAATCAGTCATTCTGGATATTATGCCAATATGGTCACTGGCCTTTTATTATACAGGACTAGAGGCCCAGTACACAAAAATTTGTGCACTCATCATGGGGAGAGGGGTCTCTCATCCCGGCCTGTGCACTCTTGCAGTCTGGGACCCCTTACCAGTCATTCCCAGTCCTTCTGTTGTTAGGGTCAGTTTGCATATTACCTTTTTACTATATAGGATAGAGGCCTGGTGCACGGATGGAGGCTGGCTGGTTTGCCCTGAAGGGTGTCCGGTTCAAGGTGGGGGTCCCACTTGGGTGCCTGGCCAGTCTGGATGAGAGGCCGATGGCTGTTTGAAGCTGGTCGCACCCCTTCAGGGTGGGAGTCCCCACTGGGGTTTGCCCTGAAGGGTGTCCGGATCAAGGTGGGGGTCCCACTTGGGTGCCTGGCCAGTCTGGGTGAGGGGCTGGGGGCCGTGTTCAGGCTGGCGGATGACTGAAGCTCCCAACCTCTCCTTTTTTTCTTTTTTCTTTTTTTTATTCTGGGATTTATTTACCTTCTACGGCTGTCACTGGAACTGAAAGCCAGCTTTAGCTCTGAGGCTTGGCTCCAGCTCTGAGACCTCGGTTGCTGAAAGCAGGTATCTGGGTTTGTTTGGCTTCTATAATTGAAACATTGTTGCAGCTCCAGCTCTGAGGCCAGGCTGGCTGAAAGCAGGTTTTTGGGGTTTGTTTAGCTTCTATAATTGCAACATTGTTTCTTAGAGTGCAGCTCAGAGGCCGGCAGCGGCAGGCAGGGAACCTTGGCTTCCTCCATCACTGGAGCAAGCAAGCCTTCTGTTCATATCAGCTGCCTGGTTGCCAGCCGCCATCTTGGTTGGCAGTTAATTTGCATATTTCCCTGATTAGCCAATGGGAAGTGTGTCGGAGGTATGGTTAATTACCATGTTTGTCTATTATTAGATAGGATTGATAGCTAATTTATCAATAAACAATGTAATTTCAGGGGATAAAAGAAGAAATGTATATATATTTTATATTGAATTTATTGGGGATGACAGTTAATAAAATTATGTAGATGTCAAGTGTATAATTCTATAATACATCATCTATCTATTTTATTGTGTGCTTTCACCACCCCAAAATCAAGTCTCCTCCCATCATCATTTACCAACCCTTTATATTTAACAAAATCTTAATTTTTAAAATCATAAAAAAACTGAATTTTGCTTAAAAAATATTTTTTACTCAGTATAAAGTCATAGGTTGGCAGTTATTTTTTATCAGCTTGTAAAAATATTTCTGTAAAATATTCTTTTAAAAAAATACAATACAAAAACAAACAAAAAAAACACAAAACCTGACTTTTGCTTCCAGTAAAAATGGATTAACTTGGATTTAACTTGCTCTCTGATCTAAAATGACCAGAAAAATACAAACCAAATTTATGAAATGATTTTGGCAATACCGGATATCAGGCAACAAAGGATACATGTCCCAGAGAGACAGGCAATACACAAAGTAAGCCCTATGACTGCCACCACCATCACCCCTACCCCTTGGACTTACTGCTCTCCAACAATTTATAGGCTGCAGCTTAGGGAGATGAACACAGGCAGATCTAGACCAACCGCATTTCAAAGACAGAGCTAAGGGTTCTGGGAAAACAATGAAACTAGAACTTATTGGGCAGAGTACCATAGAGGAGAAAACTCATGGAGAACACCAAAAATTTGCAAAGGATCCTCCTCAAATTTTCAGAAGAGGGTTATTTTGACATTTAATACATGTTTGTGAGAAAATTACTTAATGTTAAACAAAAGAAATAAAAAAAGAAAGGACGGAAGGAAGGAAGGAAGGAAAAGAAAGAAAGAAAAGAAAGAGAGAGAGAGAGAGAGAGAGAGAGAAAACCACCCAAAGGACAGAAGAAACATACCTGGCACTCACTCATGGTGGGTGACTACTTTCACCAGCCAGATGGGAAAATCTTATAATTTTTTTTTGGAAATCAGTGTAGAGTACACAGAAAGGTCTTGCCTCAGTAGCAAGAAATTATTAGGTCAATGATTGACTTATGCCATATAAATATTAAAGGCAGAATCTGAAAAGATCACACTGATTCCAAATAAATTAATAGTTTCAAAGACATCTCAAGAATATTTACAATTCAGAAGTATCCATCACGCTTGCACCCAACAACATAAAATACACATTGTAATTAGAGACGAACAGGCATGCCAACAGATAGCAAAATGATACTCTAAATTAGGAGAGATATCAATGAATTAAAGGTCTTCAAGAACTAACACAGATATTATATTAGCAGATAAATATAGTAAAAGTTATTAAAACCATATTCAATTGTGTTAAAAAGTAAAATATAAACACTGAAAATAAATTTAAACACCAAAAATACAACTTAGAGAGATGAAAACCTTATTGAGAAGAAAAATATACTGAATGAATTAAAGTCAGACAAAAATTTTCAGAAAGTAAAAGATAGTGAACTTGATGATATAGCAATAGAGACACCCCAAATAAAAAACAGAAAGAAAATAAATTGAAAAATGTGGAGTATCAGTGAGCTATTGTGCAATGTTAGTTGGCTTCATACATGGGTAACTGGATTTCCCAAATGATAGAATTTAAAAAAAGGATACAATAAAACATTCATTTAAGAAATAATAGCTTATGATTACTCAAATTTTATGAAAACTGTAATTACAGATCTAAAAGTTCAAAGCAACAAAGTGTGATATCACTTAAAGTTGTGTAATAAGTTAACATTTGTACAATAAACCATAAGAAACCAATAAAAAATAATCTATAGTTTATAAGCCAAAAATGGGAATTAATTTGAATCATAGAAAAACAACGCAAAAACCTCAATACAAAAGAAGGCAGAAAAAGGAAACAAAGGACAGATAAGGCAAAAAAGAAAATGAATAGCAAACTGATAGACAAAATATAACTGCATTAACAATCACACTAAATGTAATTGGTCTAAACAATTCAATTAAAAGTCAAAATGGTTAATAATTCACTATCCAACTACATGTTATCTACAAGAAACATACTTTAAGTATAAAGTATGGGTGGTTTAAAATTATGGAAAATATATACTATGTTAACTTTAATATAAAAGAATAAAATAGCTATAATATAAAAACAAAATTTTAAAGGAAATGATATTATCAGAAATAAAGAGACATATTTATATTGATGAAAAGGTTAATTCCTCATTTCTTTTATAGGCACAAGTATCTGGCTATTTCATATTATTAGAAATTCCTGTATATTTATCTGTAATATATATATGTGATACCTTAAATAAATTACTTTAATTTTATTTACATTTTAAGTTAAGTGTATATATATATATATGAATTTTATTTTATAATAGAAATGGAGCACTATAAAATACTTTTATTAATATTGGTGTTGATGGATGAACCTCAAAAACATGCTAAGTGAAAGAAGCTGGTTTAAAAAAAGAGAAAAAAGAATAACACATGCTATATAAAATTTGAGAAAATATAAAATTAACTAGGGAAAGGGAGTAGTTCAGAAAGAGAAAAAGATAAGTCAGGACTGACTGCAGTGGAGTACAAGAGTACTTTTTCTGGTGCTACAAATGCTCTATATCATGATTGATGTGGTGATTGGATAGATATAGTATACAAATATATATCAAAACTCATTGACCTGTATTCTTAAAGCATTTCCATTTTATTTTAGATAAAGTATATATTAATAACATTTAGTAAAACACTTATGATCCTATATAATAAAAGTGTAATATGCAAATAGACCAAATAGCAGACCAACCGAACAACCAATCAAAGCGTAATATGCTAATGATATGCTAAGGCTGCTCAACTGCTTGCTATGACATGCACTGACCACCAGGAGGCAGCCAACTGATCGACCAGTTGCTATGATGTGCACTGACCACCAGAGGGCAGATGATCCAACTGGTAGGTTAGCTTAGAGCTGGGTTCCGGCTGATTGGGACTGAGTGAGATGGGAGGGACACACCCTGGAGCCCTCCTGCGGTCCCTACCTGGCCTGATCTTGCACTGGTGGGGTCCTTCAGTCTAGCCAGTGCCCTCTCGCAATCAGGAACCCCTCTGGGGATTGTCAGAGCGCTGGTTTCAGCCCAATCCCGCAGGCCACTCCCCCTGGGAGGGCGCCTGACGCAGGGCTCACGGCTGGCAAACACTGCTGCAGCAGCGCAAACATCTCCTGATTGGGACTGATTGGGTGTAAGCCTGTGGCAGGCACAGTGGGGCCGGGATGAGCAGGAGCAGCAGGTAGGAGCTGCAGGCAGCATTGGACTGCGAGTTTTGGTCCAATCCCTGCAGGCCACCTGGAGGGACCCTACCTGTGCACGAATTTGTGCACAGGGCCTCTAGTAGAATACATAAAAGGTGTTGGTTCTGGCAAATTTGAGAGCCATTACTTAAAGCTTCATATTCTCAAGCATGTATTGAATTTATGGATTCTTCTCATTTCAGGTCACCATCACTAGGAGTTGGTGGAATCATCAAAGTTTTTATCCGTATTTATTTATTATTTTTAATTCTCACCCAAGGATATATTTTCCATTGCTTGCCTTTTATTTATTTTTTTAAATACATATTTTATTGATTTTTTTACAGAGAGGAAGGGAGAGGGATAGAGAGCTAGAAACATCGATGAGAGAGAAGCATCGATCAGCTGCCTCCTGCACACCTCCTACTGGGGATGTGCCCGCAACCAAGGTACATGCCCTTGACCAGAATCGAACCTGGGATCCTTCAGTCCCCAGGCCGACGCTCTATCCACTGAGCCAAACCGGCTAGGGCATCCATTGCTTGCCTTTTAGAGAGAGTGGAAAGAAAGGAGGGAGGGAGAGAGATCTATGCAAGAGGGATATATCGAACCTAAAACCCAGGTATGTGTCCTTGACTGGGAATCAAATCCACCAGCCTTGCCGTGGTTCTCAACCTTCTGGCCCTTTAAATAGAATTCCTCATGTTGTGACCCAACCATAAAATTATTTTCGTTGCTACTTCCTAACTGTAATGTTGCTACTGTTATGAATCATAATGTAAATATCTGATATCCAGGATGGTCTTAGGCGACTCCTGTGAAAGGATCATTGGACTGCCAAAGGGGTCGTGACCCACAGGTTGAGAACTACTGCTTTAGTGCATGGGCCTAAGCTCTAACCACTGAAGGACTGGCTAGTCCCCCTCTTTGTTTTGATAACATAATCTATTTAATTGCCCACCAAGCTACAGCTAAACAACCCCAATGGCACATCAAGGTGTTTTGCTAAGCAAGTACAAGTCTCTTGACTAAGAAAACTTCTGCTATATGATTTAAAATAGAAATTTTTGTCCCAATAGAGTAAATTCAATTATAAAGGAAAATTAAAGTTGTTTTAAGATATTTTGCATTTTATTTCTTTATACATACAGAGAGGTAGGAAAATGTTTATTTACTGTCATTCACAGAAGAATGTGATGACAGAACACTGATGAAGTACAAAGCTTGAGGAGTTTTCTGCTTTAATGACATGAGGTTTTCTCTTTCCCCACCCCTCATTGTAATAAATAACACAGATTTTCAAAATGGTGTCAGAATAAGAAGGAACAGCTGCATGTTCATAATGCTGCACATGTATCTATAGAGATCTTTATTCATTCACAGACACTCTCAGCTCAGCAGTGTTCCCTTCTAGATTGAACTTCTCAAGGAGATGATTATAAAATCAGGAAACGATGTCCCAGGATTTTAGTGTGGCATTATAAGAACTGTTGAATATCTATGATTAAAAATAATTGCAAAATACATAGGCATGATTGCTCAGTCAAGCTGTGCTGTAGCTGTCACCAAGTTACCACACATTCCAGATTAGTGTTATACTTAGATTATACTAAAATTATGCTTGTGGGGAATAGATTTATATATTTTTATTAATATTATGATGAGTGAATTCTGACACTCCAAATAAAATTAAACTTTTATGAATAATAATATAAAGTATTAGCTATATTCTTTACTAATAGTTAATAGGTGAAAATGAACAAATGAACCTCATTTTCAGGCCAACAATTGAATCCACTTGGATGCACTCTCACTGAGGGCTGACATTGCTTTGGGAAACATCCTGTTTGGTGGATAGAGCATCTCTATACTGTTCATCTTTAAAGCCACTTTCTAGCAGAATTGAAGAGATCCTGGAATGCAACGTATAGTATCGAAGATGTTAAGATCCTAAATTAACTACTTTAGGTTTATTGTTTGCAATAAGCCACTGAGCAGAAAGAGAAAAATACTTAACACATGCTCAAATGTTTATATATTGATGGTATCAAGGGATATGTGTTACACATATATGCTTAAACCTGCCATATATATTCATTACCCCTAATTATGTTTCACATGTTCTACTAATGCCTAATGCATCTGATAATCTGATATATATATAAAATTAAGCATATCCTATATAATAAAAGCATAATACGCCAATTGTCTCCTTGACCAGGAGTTCAACCAGGGTGCGGGGCTGGCCGGGGGAAAGGAGGGAGTACCCAGCTGGCCACCAGCCACTAGGTACCCTACTAGTGCATGAATTTCATGCACTGGGCCTCTAGTTATAACATATGTGTTTTATGTGTGTATAATAATGCAACTTGTGTTAGTTTTAAATATCTTATCCAATTGAATACAAGTTAAAAAAATCAATAAAAAGGGTATCAGGAATAGAAAATGAAAATTTATTTATTCTAATTATATTAGTTGTCTCATTTAACCTTCTTAAAAAGAATAGGAAATATGTAATAGAATGTCTATTTGCAGGTAATAACATTGAGAATTATAAAATAATTAAGCATTTTGTATTTGTTAGATTTTTGCAAGTAAGAATATATAAGATATACTGAGCCATGCAAATATAAAGAACATACAGCATATTGGTTAAATAAATTAATCATCCAAGCCCAAATGTTTAGTTTTTATAAATTTTTAACCGTTGAAATTATCATGGCATTCTTTCCAATTCTTAGATACTCAGGCCCAGAAAAGTTTAGTGAGGATGCTTAACACATCTAAGTATTCATTAACAAAACTGAAATGCACACAAGCCAGGAGCAATGATAAAAGAGCCAAATGATGACCTGGAATTGAATACTACAGAATGTGTTGGCATTCAAGTGCAATCAGGAAGATTAAAAAATAAATAAATAAATAAATAAATAAATAAATAGAAAAAAACACCAACCCTCTAATCTAATCTAATAAAAGAGAAACATGCAAAGTGACTGTACCTTTGCTACACCCACAAGCCATGCCCACAAGCCACGTACACAAGCCAAAGAGGAATGAATATGCACATTAACCCAACTAAGATGGCGGCGACCCAGAGCTGGAGCAAACAGGAGGCTTGGGTTGCCTCTGGCAATGGAGGAAGCCAAGCTTCCCGCCTGCCTTGCCGGCCCTGAGCTCTGCTCAAGGCTACAAAGTTTCAATTATAGAAGATAAATAAATCCCAGATACCTGCTTCCAGCCCGTGGCTTGGCCAACCTGAAAACAGCCATCAGCCCCTCACCCAGGCTGGCAAGGCACCCCAGTAAGGACCCCCATCCTGAAGGGGCTGTGGGCATCCTGAAAATGGCCCTCAGCCCCTCACCCAGGGTGGACACACCCCCATGGGGTGAGGGTCCCTGTTGGAGGGCTTGGCCAGCCTGCAAACAGCCATCAGCTCCTCACCCAGGCTGGCCAGGCACCCAAGCAGAACGCCCACCCTGATCCAGGACACCCCTCAGGGCAAACCAGCTGGCCCCCATCCATGCACCAGGCCTCTATCATACATAATGAAAGGGTAATATGAAAATTGACCCTAACAGCAGAACGACTGGGAATGACTGGTCACTATGACACACACTGACCACCAGGGGGCAGATGCTCAATACAGGAGCTGCCCCCTGGTGGTCAGTGCGCTCCCACAGGTGGAGCTCTGCTCAGCCACAAGCCAGGTTGACAGCTGCCAGCATAGCGGTGATGGTGGGAGCCTCTCCTACCTCCTCAAGCAGCATTAAGGATGTCCGACTGCAGCTAGGCCTGGTACCCGCTGGCAAGTTGATATCCCCCAAGGGCTGCTGGACTGCCAGAGGGATGTCTGACTGCCAGCTTAGGCCCAATCCCCCAGGTAGCAGGCCTAAGCCAGGAGGTGGACATCCCCCGATTTGTCCCAGACTGCGAGAGGAAACAGGCCAGGCTGAGGGACCCCCTGAGTGCACAAATTTTTGTGTACCAGACCTCTAGTCTATATATAAAAGACTAAGTGAGCGAAAGACCAGTCACTATGACATGCAGTGACCACCAAGGGGCAGACACTCAACGCAGGAGCTACCCCCTGGTGGCCAGTGCACTCCCATAGTGGGAGTGCCGCTCAACTAACTGACCCATCCCGGTGGCCCACCAGCCCTGCATAGGTATTCACTCCCTCAGTAATCCTACAGGTCCAATCTCAGGAGAACGGGCCAGGCACTGATGTTCCAACGCTGCTTGCATGATCTCAACAGCACCACTGACCTCCCAGAAGTCGGCTTCTGGCACTGCAGACACTTCCCCTCCCTAATCACTTAGCAAAGAAGAAATTATATAAAAGCAGCCTCTTGGTGGCTCCTGACAACTGGTGAGAATGGCAGAGTCCCAGGCCAGCAAGGGCACCCCACCACCCAACCAGATGTCTGATCATATCCCAGCACCCCTATCCCCCTCAGGATGGGCGCTAGATGCAGAGCTCACATCTGGCGAGTGCCACTGCAGTGGCTCAAGCCTCTACCAGATTGGGACTGACTGGGCACAAGCCCACAGCAGGCACAGCGAGGCCAGGATGAGCAGGAGCAGCAGGCAGGATCGGCAGGCGGCACTGGACTGCTAGTTTTGGCCCAATCCCCACAGGCCACACCAAGGGACCACACCCATGCACGAATTCATGCACTGGGCCTCTAGTATGCAAATAAAAAATTAAACCAAGAATTACCCTTTTAGGTGACTAACATAATTTACACCAAAAATATGAAGACTAGTAATGGGATAAATTAAAAATCAAATGTATATCCATTCAATTAATTACTTATTATCATATATATATCCTATCTAATAAAAGAGAAACGTGGTAATTGGCGTACGACCACTACACTTCCCATTGGCTAATCAGGGTGATATGCAAATTAACTGCCAGCCAAGATGGTGGCCAGCAGCCAACGTTCCCCGCTTGCCGCTGCCGGCCTCTGAGCTTGCAGTTTGAAACATTGTAACAAATACAGAAGCTAAACAAAACCTCAGAAACCTGCTTTCAACGAGCCTGGGATCTCAGAGCTGGAGTTGATACAGTGTTTCGATTATAGAACACAAACAAACCAGATACCTGCTTTCAGCAGCAGAGGACT
>NW_006296284.1:2143904-2148333 GCF_000327345.1 Myotis davidii
GGGGGCAGTGCCCCAACTCCCCCCACTGCCCCCCTACGGGCCCTGCTCTGTGTGTGATGGGGTAGAGCCGTAACCTCCCCATCAGCCCTGCCCTGAGTGTGACAGTGGTGGCGCCACAACCCCCTGATTGGCCCTGCTCTGTGGATGATAGAGGGTGGCACCCCAACCTGCTGATCCTCCCTGCTCTGTGTGTGACAAAGGATGGTGCCCCAACTCCCCTATTGGCTCTACTCTGTGAGTGACAGTGGGGAGCTCCTCAACCCGCTGATCGGCCCTGCTTGTGTGTGACAGGGGGGAGTTCCCCAACCCCCGATGGGCCCTGCTCTGTGCGTGACGGGGTGGCGCCGCAACCTCCCCATCGATCCTGCCGTGAGTGTGGCAGGGGGCGGTGCCCCAACCCCCCAATCGGCCCTACCCTGAGCATGACTGAGGGTGGCATCGCAACCTCCCAATCTGCCTTGCTCTGTGCATGACAGGGGAAGGCACCCCAACTCCCCAGTCGGCCCTGCTCTAAGCCCGACCAAGGGCTGCACCTAGGGATTGGGCCTGCCCTCTGCCACCTGGGAGCAGGCCTAAGTCATCAGGTCGTTATCTCCCGAGGGGTCCCAGACTGCGATAGGGCACAGGCCGGCCTGAAGGACCCCCTTCTCCCACCCGAGTACACAAATTTTTCTGCACCGGGCCCCTCTAGTATATATATATATATAGTTTAAGAATACACAGACACTTCTGATATACTTCAAAATTACATCTTGTTCTCTCAACAGATGTCAATAACATGATGGAACCCCTTGTTCTACAAAGGATATTATAATGGGCTCTGTTTGGGAATTCCAAAGTCCAAAGCCACCTAGCTTATAACATTCAACAGGCATCTATATCTTATGTTGCCTCGCTGTTTCTGCTGGAGGTTATTCCAATTCACTCTATAGTGATTTTAGAGGCCTAGCCTCATCTATATATATAAAACCCTAATATGCAAATAGACTGAAAGGGAGAACAACCAAACAACCAGACGCTATGACATGCGCTGACCACCAGGGTGCATACACAGAACATGGCGGGCGTTGACTGTAGAAGGATGGTGGAGCAGGTGAGCAGGGGTGCCAGACCAAGGTGGGGCACCAGTTGCTGGCATCAAGGCAAGCCTCTAGTGGTTACTGAAAATTCTTTGCTTCTGCGCATTGTGGTCCTGCCCACTGCTTGCACCTGCTGCCAGTGCCCAGCCTTGCTTGCCCACACAGATGATGCCAGAGCCACCACTTGCACCTGCTGCTGACACCTGGAGCTGATCCTAATCGCTCAGCGCCACCAGTGGGTGCAAGCGGCAGCTGCAGGCCCCGATTGTGCCTGAAGGCTTCTCTGCCTCCCCCTGCTCCTGAGGGGTGATCAGGGCAGCAGCCGCCACTCACACCTGCTGTTGGCAGCGGCCCCAATTGCTCCACTCTATAAGCGGCTGAGAGTGGGGCTGGCACAGTTAGCACAAGGGAGAGGCAGCGGCAGGAGTGGGGCTGCCAGTAGACAGGAGCTGAGGGATGTGGCAGGAGGGGCTGGGAACAGGCACAGAGGATGGTCCAAGATCCACCCTGTGCCCACTGCAGCCTTGTGGCCCACAGTTCCTTTCAAGGTGCACAAATTCATGCACTGGGCTCCTAGTTTTTTAATAATTGACTAGATTGATAAAAATTGGTCATCTATGATAGCCACCCTTTTAAAAAATTAAGAGATGAAGTAATGTGCAGTCTATCCTACATTACATTTCTGTGCTATAAGAATCTATTTTCTGGAGTCACCATATTCTGACAATGTTTGTAATCTGAATATATCAAACATTATACAAATAATTCTTAAAAGAACTATGAAGCTTATGACAAAAATAAGTCAAATAGTCCTAAGAAATGCATACAATCACATGAACAAATATACACACCCATGTTTATTCATTTGATTGCTTTTATGGGATTCAGTTGTAAATTTTAGGAATTTTTTTCTATCAGATTATTTTAGTTCATGGATAACAGAACTTTGAAAACAAGTAGATGGCTTTTAAAAAATCCACCAGTCTTAGTAAAGAATTATAAATATATTTAATATGTGCTTTATGATCCCTGCTAAATCTGTGACATAGTTGTTATTTTTATACTCATTACTAGTATATAGATAAGAAACCTGAGGTTGAGAGGCTATGTATTGTCCTTGGTCCAATGTAATTATAATTTAAAGAGTTGAACTTGAACCCAAGTCTTCTGTCTCTACAGTCAATACTCTAATGTAACATAAAATCTATATATATAAAAGCCTAAGTGACCAGTCGACCAGTCGCTATGATGTGCATTGACCACCAGGGGGCATCAACTTGGACAGATGAACAGAGAAACAGATGATTGAGTCTATGAAAGATTGCAAGCAGGAGGGGCTGAGCTGCAGTTCGCATTGATAGGCCAGGCCATCAGCCTAAATTCTGCCACTCCCCAGGCACCACTCTGGAGGCGCAGTGCCCTCGACCCCCATCACCCCCTCCAGCCATGTCCTCCCCAGGCAGCCCAGACCAAGGGATGGAGGGAGGGGAAAAAGAGACCACGATCTCCGCCCCTAGCATCCACCTCCTCTTATCAGATCGGAACCACCCCAGGACTTGTAGGACAGCGTGTGAAGTGGGTGGCACAGCTACCGCAACTCCCCGGTCCCCCCTTCACCCTTTGGGCACTCACCCCACTTCTCAGAGCCTCAATCTGCACCCCTAGCGAGGGCATGGGAGCTCCGACCCACTTCTCCATTGCTGGGTGCGGAAGACCAGGAGATGCGAGGGGTGGTGGTGGAAGACGGGAACAGGTGCTCAGCTGACCAGAATGAGCGGGAGTGGCTCCTCCCTGGCCCCCTGCGGCTTCATGCACTACTACATCCCTCAATGAATGCTGGATGCTGGTTTCAGCCTGATCCCCACAGGCCACGCTGAAGGACCCCACTAGTGCACAAATCCATGCACTGGGCCTCTAGTAAGGAAATAATAGAAAATAATTCATTTTCTCCCTCCCTCCCTTCCTTCCTTCCTTCCTTCCTTTGTTCCTTCTCTCCATCAATCTACCCTCTTATTAATGACTTTTGACATACATAAAACAATACAAACAGATAAATTATATTCCCTATTGTCATTGATTTTTATTGAGAAATAATTCCTTCATCCTAATAGTTACTCTTTACCTGGAATCTGATATATTAGCTCATTTAATTTAAAACACTTAAAATTCTAAACTGTGTTTACTATAAATTTATTTGGTTGAAAGATGCCATAAGAATGCTCCAAATCATGTAAGTCACCAAAAATGGTACTTGTAATCACTGGAACATAGTAGTTACTCAATAAAATACAATTTAGATTCTGAACTCATTAGAATTGCTTAAATATAAAAAGTCAGCTTCATCAACCAGGTGACATAGTAATGATAATGCAACATAAAGTAGAATGCATTAGCTGCCTCTAAAGAATACAGATTGACCATAACAGAACAGGAGTAAACAAAGAATTTCAAATACTATCAAAACACAAAAGAGAGCTGTGCAGATAACAGATACTATTGATGTAGTGTATAAACCTTACATTTATATCAGTAAGAAAAAGTAAAGAATATCTACACTAATAAAAGAGAAAAATGGTAATTGGCGTACAACGCTACCCTTTTCATTGGCTAATCAGGGCTATATTCAAATTAACTGCCAACTAAGATTGGCAGTTAACTGCCAATAAGATGGCGGCTAATTTGCATATGTAGGCACAATGCAGGGAGGCGAAAGGGAAAGCAGGAAGAAGCCCCCTGCCACTGAGAGTGATCAGAAACCCAGGGGGGAGCTAATTGCTGGGGGGCAATTTGCCCTGCCCCCCAGCCATGATTGGAGAATCAGGTGCCTTTGCCACCCTGGCCAGTAATAGCAGGAAGTAGGGGTGGAGCCAGCAATGGGAGCTGGGCACGGTCGAAGCTGGCAGTCCCAGGAGCTAGGGGTCCCTTGCCTGGGCCTAAAGCGAAGCCCACAATCGGGGGGCCGCTGCAGCTGCGGGTCCCTGCTGCCCGGGCCGGAAGCCTCAGCCAGAGGCGTCCTGCAGGGGTAGGGACGGAGCCCGTGCAATCGCGGCACCCCCCGCTGCCACTGCAGGTCCCCGCTGCCCAGGCCAGACACCTAGGCCAGAGGTGTTAGGCCTGGGCAGGGGCAGAGCCTGCAACTGCGGGGAGCTGGGGGTCCCCTGCCCAGGCCTGATGCCTGGGCCAGAGGCATCAGGCCTGGGTGGGGGGCGGAGCCGGGGATTGGGGGGATATGATGGTCCCCTTGCCCAGATCTGATCCTGCGACTGGAGGGTGATGGGGGTCAATGCCTGAGGGCTCCCAGTATGTGAGAGGGGACAGGCTGGGCTGAGAGAACACCCCCCCCCCCCCCA
>NW_006296284.1:2148516-2177496 GCF_000327345.1 Myotis davidii
TTCCTGGGCCGGGGGCCTCAGGCCGGGGCGGGGGTCAGAGCCAGTGATCGGGGGGAGATGGGGGTCCCCTGTCCAAGCCTGGCACCTCTAGCGCAGGCGTCAGGCCTGGGCAAGGGGCCAATCCTGCGATTGGAGGGGAATGGGGGTCAATGTCTGAGGGCTCCCAGTATGTGAGAGGGGGCAGACTGGGCTGAGGGACACTACCCCCCCACACACACACCCACTGCACGAATTTCGTGGACTGGGCCCCTAGTGTATATATATATATATATATAATTTGATTTTTGTATGTTCTACTTCAGGACAATTCCATGTACATGGTTATAAGCATGATTATGAATTAAAGTTGGGGTGGAATAACTATTTCAATAGGACATACAATCTTTAGAAAACAGGAGACCATATAGGTCAATCCTTTTCAAATGGTACTTTGGGGGAACCCTAGTGTAGATACCGTATGGACACTGGATGCTAGCAGGAGTAAGGAGAATGGGTAGTGGGGATAGAGTAGAGTGGCAGGGCTCTGTTTCCTTCTAGTTACACTTCAGTCAGAATAGTTAACCTTTACCTTCTTTTAATTGTGTTGTTAAGAAATATGTTATTTCAACAGATTTCTGGGATTAAAAATTTAAAAACAAATTTTGTTACACTATCATTACTATAAATGATATATTAGTAATTCACATTTATTAATCTCTTTTCAAATGCCAGGCAGTATATGTAACCTATATTCTCTTATTTAATTTTGTCACAAGCCATAACAGAAATATATATATTTAATTTTACTGTCTGTAAAATGTAATGATTAGAGATAACTTGCTAAAAACTTCACTGAAAGTCCAGCAGAGCTGGAATTCCAATGCAGGTCTTCCAGATATTGTTTTTTGATTATTAACCATTCTCCTATTACATACCATTCAAGTACATAACCCAATGGGACATATAACAAACAATTACTATCTGATCATGGAATAGGAAATTTGCAGTAATGTATAATAGCAGAAAAAACCTAACTATGAACACTACTAATTATAATTCAAAAGTGTGGGGCCTAGTTTCCCTGGACCTCAACTACCTAAGTTTGATGCCCATGCTTTGCCACTTAAAGCTGTACTTCAAGTTAATTTATGTAAAACTTTTAAAGAGTATATAGTACATATTAAGTGTTCCAAAAAAGAATGCGTATTATTAAAGAAGTGCCTGTGGTGATTGTTACATTATGCTTCCTTTAATACAATTCCAAATACACTGGAATTTGGGAACACATAAGAAGAAATGTTCTCTTTTAGTCTTTGATATACAGTGTATGGACATTTTATGAATACTTAAAAATAAAAACAACCTCAAAGAGACTTCAGATTAAACTTGAATTTTGGGTACTGTAAAGTTTTCACTCTAAAGACTTCTTTTTTAAATGATGGGAGACCTAATTTAATCAGCAATCACTTTGAGTCCAGATTTAGAATACAAATGAAATCAGAACCCTTCCAACATTTCCTTCTATCGATTCACAAAGTTTAATGTAAATAGGAATCACTGAGATGGGTACTTTAACTTCTAATTTTAGTTCTCACCATAAATACTTCTGAGGATAAAGATAACCTAGAGAAAACACTGGAAAAACACTGTTCTGAGGGTAAGAAAATTTAGACTTACTAGTTTACCTCATATATATTGAGTTATTATTTCTCCTTTGCTCCAAGCAATACATGATTGCATTTCTAAAGGTTCTGAATCACCTATATTCAGGTTTAGATGTCAAAGTGAAGGGAAATAGGATGAATAAGTGTTATTCACCTGGACAGATGCCAAAGATACTACATGTCATTAGCACTGTGAAATTTCACCTCTGTCATAAAATTATACCAGGAAAACGATGCATGCTGGGAAGACTGTGTAAGTAAAATTTAACAGAACATTAGTTACAAATAATCAGCCCTTGATAAGTGGGAGTAATGAGAGGGCCTGGGGTAAAACAAATATAAGCCCAAATCATGGATAAAGAAAAATTGCACTAATCTTTTGATTATTGGGGGAAAGATTAATTGGCTAAACCCCGCAGGCAGCTTACTCTACAACAAAGATGAGGCATCTATTGATTACTGTTGTTTAACAGCTGTGTGGTTCAAAACGTTTTGGCTGATCCACATTGGTATCTGAGGGGAGCAGAGGAAAGGATGTAGGAGGTAAGTGAAAAGGAAAAAGAGGCAAGTTATAATTAGTGCTAATCAGATGCTGTTTAATAGTTGAAGGACCCCTCTGTGCCTTAGCATAGCTAGTTTGCATTCCTTAAGTGCTCTGTGGATATAAGAATACAAAATACTGAATTATTGGTATATAGGACAAGGTAACTTCTAACCATCTTAATTTCTAGATACTCACCCATGTGTATAGTCTACTTTGTCTATATAGATTCCAATAATAAATCTATAGACTCTAAAGTAGCTAATCTTAAATTTCCTTTTGTAAATCATATTGTTGTCAGATAAATTAGTGGGTCCAACTTCCCCATCAGTAAGGGGAGTGGGATGGCTCTTGCGATAAATTGAGAAAATTAATTTTCTAAGACTTGCATATGAGAGTGAATGGCTTTTATTGGAGTGGAATTATATTTATTTGGTTTCAAAGTCCCATGCCCCTTCACCCATATGAAACTGAAAATTTTTCGAAGAAAAAAATAACAACGAATCTCATATACCAATGTAAATTATCACTAAAACTATTTTTTGGTATGTTATCTCAATTTATTCAAAGTAAAAAATTGATAAAAATTTATATATTAGTTTATCACAATTAAGATATAATGAACTTGTGTTTCAAATATATTAATATATTTTAAAATAGCTTGTAAGGTATTTGATGCTCAAAGTAGTCTTCAATTCTTAAATTTTTTGGTTTCAGGATTTTTTATTGTAAAAATGAATTCTATATCTTTCTATTTCTATATAAAGCGTTAAATAATTTTTAGAAATGTGCCTATTAGACAAAAGATATCTTTCTCATTTTAATTTAAAGGTGTGGAACTTAAAACTTTGCAGATCAGGGGATTCATGTAATAAATAGTTTAAAAAGAATTATTTCAGACATCAAAATTAGTATCCCCTACCAAAATAAAAAATACCTCACAGATTGTTTTTTAGTATACCATACAGGTTTTAATGCAACAAAAACAGATTTTGCCTCTAAGACTTATAGAGCTATCTCATTTCCAAGGTTCTCTCTCTCTCTCCAGCTCTGCACCAGAGGGACACGGGAGGAAGTATGGTAATGTGGAACATTAATAGATCAAATGATCCATATCGGAGTTCCAACATATTTCTCATTTGTTTGACACAAATCTTTCTGGCATTGACTGATTAGAAATACAAACATAGGGCAAATATAAATGTTTAATAAATTTGACTTGGGAAAGTAAACACATGAGATAATATACAGATTATGGTAGAATTGTTTACCTGAAACCTATATAATTTTATTAACCAATGTCATCTCAATAAATTGAATTAAAATAACAAATTCAAATAAAATAACCACGGGGAAAAAAAAGATTCTTGAAATTATATACAAAATGGTAGGAGGTATTTTGTTTGCCCTGTCTTTCACTTAACTAAAACCAGAGAGGTCACTTTGAAAAGAATAGGTTAAACCACTTTTGTAAAAAAGGGTCTGTGTGTTCCTGTGTATTTGTGCATGCACACATGCTTTTAGTTTATAATTTTATTAAATACTAGAGGCCCGGTGCACAAAATTTTATACATGGAGGGGGGTCTTTCAGCCTGGCCTGTACCCTCTCGCAATCTGGGACCCCTCGGGGGATGTCCGTCTGCTGGTTTAGGCCCAATCCCGGATCGGGCCTAAACCGGCAGTCAGACATCCCTCTCGCCCCTAACCACCTCTGCCTCAGCCCCTGCCACAGCGGCTTCATCCAGAAGGACATCCAGAATGACATCCGGAAGGTCATTTGGCTGTTCAGTCTAATTAGCATATTATACTTTTATTATTATAGACTAGAGGCCCAGTGCATGAAATTCGTGAATGGGGGGTTATTCCTCAGCCTGCCTGCACCCTCTCCAATCTGGGACCGCTGGGGGATGTCCGATTGGCAGCCATTTTGTGGTGGCCATCTTGTGATGACATTGCATGCAAGTGTGCGAGGAACACGTAGGCTTTTATTAGTATAGATTAGATTAAATCTTCTGGTACTTTGTTCTAATCTTTCCTTCCTAGCATTTTGCATCTGTCCAATAATGTTCTCTCTTGCCTTTGTCATATGTTCATAATACTTCTGGAATTTGGTAGAGAAAAGAAGAAAAAAATTATTAAATAACTAATTTATCCTTTTCTTCCTCCAATACTCTACTCACTCAAATTGTAAAGTGTAAAACTTGAAATGTGTAAGAGTATATGACTACCTGGTATATTCATATTTGGCCTGGAATGTAACTATTTCAACCTAATTCCAGTCTCAGCCCACCTCCTTAAATGTGCCTCGTACATCACTTCTACTACTGATTATTCCCTAGGCAGTAACACACCGTATTATTAAATTTTCTGTCTCTAAAAATATAGATGTCTCGTGTAATCTCAAAAACTGTTAGAAAACAAATAGTAGGCTATTCAGCTGTCACCCTGACTTCTATGCTATTCTATAAGAGAATAATTTTCTGTTATTTGGCACAAATATCTTACTCCCTAGAAATAAAACTTTCCTTGAGGTGTGAGCATCTCCTCCCTCTCAAAGTCAATAGGAGTTAGATTGTGTGTTGAAGGGCTAAATTGAAGTGGTGAATGTCACATACTTTTGCTAACAGCCATTCATCTTCCCTGTGTTTTACTGCATTCCAATTTTCTAACACTTTTTATGAAATATTTCAAGCAAAAATATATATACAACATAAAAATTGTACATATCACTTAGGTCTATCAAATGTTAATATTTTACATTTTTTGAATTCTTTATTTTTAAAGAAATAATGGGTGACAGACTCAGTGGAAGTCTTTTCTCTTTCTTTTCCTCTCCCATTGTTGCCCATTTCCCCCTAATTATACTGCAATTATGAATTATTTAAAATCCCCAATTTTACACTGACATTTAAGTAATATGTGTTTGTGTGTGTGTGTATATATATATATTATACAAGGTGGGGCAAAAGTATGTTTACAGTTGCAAGTTCTCAGAACACAGTTAATTCTTGTATTATTATTTATTAATTATTGTATTATTTTCCATACAAACAAGTATAAACCTACTTTTTCTCCATCCTGAATGTACACAATATATAGAATTGTAATGTGTATGTTAATTTTTAAAATATTTTAAAAATTACTTTCACAGAGAGGAATGGGAGGGAGATAGAGAAAAATCAATAATGAGAGTCATTGACCGACTGCCTCCTGTATGCCCTCTACTGGTGATTGAGCTAGCAACCGAGGCATTTGCTCTGACAGGGAATCGAACCGTGACCTTCTGGTTCATGGGTCGATGCTCAGCCACTGAACCACACAGGCCTGGTGTGTATGTTTAATTTTATATAAATGGTATATTTTCTTTTATTTTCATTTTCTCACTTAATATTATATTATGGAATGTTATTTTTTTGAAACATGCAAATCTAGTTTATACATCTTAAGTGTTATATAATACTCAATTATATCAATATTCAAAATGTATTTATCATTTTGTTAAATATTTAGGTTGTTATTAATTATTGTCATTTCTAACAATACTCCATGTTGCACACATGTATAAGATTTTCTTTACTAGTGGACTCCACAAACTTTTTATCATGACCAATAATAACAAGTATACATAATATTATTATGACTCTACCTCCCAAACCAAGACATACAAACACACTCACATCCACAAACTGAAACAAAATATTCACTGTACATTAATTATTCTTTTTGCTTGATCATTAATTTTATTCTATAACTGTTACAGAACTTATCAGGCAACCAAAAAATATACAGGGTTACTTGGACATACAGGAAAAACCCATTTATTTTCAGATGTTTCACATGTACTAGTACAGTGACTCACTCTCCAAATCCTGAGCAAACCAATATGGAGGAAGCTCTCCCTTTATACCCTTGGTTTCTTGTCCTCCACATATGGATGGGACTTCTAAACCTTTAACAGGCTTTGCAAAAAGCCTCGTGTGTTGGGATGGGGGCCGTGAGACCACACCTAAAGGCCTGACCTGGTGCCAGCGCTGATAACCCCCTCCGAGGGTTGTGTATTGTTCATGGTTTATGGCCTCTGTGAAATGTGAGTATTTAGGTAAACCAGTCTTGCAAGATCAAATTGCGGAGAAAGGAGCAGTGACTTGATTATAGGCTATCAAGAATGTACATTAGGTTATTGGCACAGGTTCAGATTGCTAGCCCTCCAAAAATTTATTTTCCCCATCATAACCAGTAAAGAGTTCATAAAATCACATTTTAAAAAACTTTATTCTAAGAATAAACTTAGGAGAAAAATTGCCTGTTCATAGACTATACTTCAAAATAACAAGTCTACTTATAGAAAAGTTCTTCCATAATAAGGCAAGATAAAGAATTCCATTACCAATAGTCTTACAAAGTAAGGCATGGTAAAGAATTTCGTTACCAATGGTGACCCAACTATTGAGAGAGAGAAAAAGTAATGATGCTAAATATGCAACCTGTATAGCCAAACTGAATGGCTCTATTGTTCATTGTTCTATTGAAATAAAATGTTTCTTTTTACTTTAAACATTTTTTATCAAAAATTTGAGAATTGATTGTAAACAGAACTCCTTTTTTCTTCTGTCCTTAAAAATACCATTCTTATCTAAATCTGGAGAACCACCCTATCTATTCTATAACCTACCCTATTTCATTGCTCTCTACCCACCAGCACTTTCTATTCAACTAAGCAGAAACACATTTTGTTGTGTTGATTCTTTTTCTAAAAACTGCACTTGACAAGAATTTAAAATTCTCTAGCTGTTATTTTTCTTACTGTATAATATTAATGCAGTCATTTCCATTGTATGCTATAATAACACTCAGAACATATTGCTTAGAACAGTAACATTTTCATTAGATTAGTAGTTTTGCACTTGAAATGGTACGCATAGTAACAGTTGGCTTTGTCACAAAGCAATACAACATAGAGCACCAGTCACATTTTCTCTCCATAAACTTAAATCTCCACCGATTACAAAAACAAGAAGTGCAATAGTCTACAATCTGACAAATACGTAATATATAAAGTTTCTCTACGCCAATGCTATGCAGAATTACTTTGATTAATTTACACTCACCTCTAGTAAATAGTCATTTCCAACCCCACAAGTGGGAATTTATAGAAAGGCTCTGTCAACTTGTTGATCTCAAACTTGTGGGTTTCCCAAGGCATTTATTTAGCATGTCTATCATAGTGTGATTCTGTTTCTGGAAAACAGGGGGCATATTGTGAAAAGGTGTACCATTCAGAGATAGTTCCATTAGGAAAAAACACGTACCATTTTCTTTACATTTCTGTCTTTGCTTATTTTAATTTGAAACAATCTGAGTGAATACAACATTAATTTCCAAGTTATACTGCATTGACAATGTACCATATTTCTCACCTGAAGGCATAAACCTTCATGACATCCTAATCATTTTCACTGCAACTGATGCCTGTGCTATAAACCATGGATTAAAATAGTAGGTGGAGAATAAACAGCACGAGCAGATGAATTCCTATAAACAAATGATCTCTATTTGAATGCAAATATCCCCATTAATAAAGAATGAGAGAGGAAACATTTTAAAAATCAGCAGTATATTAAAGTGAAATATTTCTGAGCAGGGCTTATTCTCCTCCAGCTCTATAATGAGCTATTTCTTCATATGTTGGTAACTAATTATTACATAATTTTGTATGTATTTTTAATATCCATAAACTATGGGTTTGATCTTTATTTCCTGTCAGAGTCTTTGAAAATAATTTGCAGAAACACACTTAAACTGTTGGGTTTCATGCTAAGTAGGAAACAATGGGTTGAAGACTTCATTTACTCTGCAAGTTGGAAGATCAATAACAGTCTTTAATATAATGTAGTGAAAATGAGAATTTGAAAAGCCTGTATCTTGCCTTCTTTAAAGATATATGAAGATACTAAATTTTACAATAGTACTTCCTCATGAAGAGCAATCTAGTGGTCAATATGTAATGTGTGATTTTTCAAGATACTATATTTTGGATGAACTGTAGAACTTTTATTTTAAAAAATGCAACAAAGTGGGAGTCATCACTTAGTTAACGGCGTATTTTATAGCAGGAGATAAAGAAGGGAGTAATGGATTTAGATGGTAATATTTTGGTCAGTTGGTGGTAGACACTGTTATCCTGTTTCTGCTGGCTTCACAATTCTTCGCAATCTAAGCCTAAACCTTATCTCTTGTTCCTTGATCTATGTCTTGTCCTTGTTCAGTCTGTGCCCTTGTGTATGCTGGTTTCTTCCTAAATTATTTCCCACATTGTCATATAGACAAGCTCTTGCTTGTATTTAACACCCAAGGTCAAGTGTAACCTTTTATCATAGGCTTCCCTGCTTCCATTGCTATACATATTTCTCCTGATTCAGTGATAAGTAGATGATTGAGTCACTACTGCATTAGCCGTGCCTTTAATAGATTGACATTTTATCTTATATCTGTCTTTATTTCTACCACACAAGGTTTTAAATTCTTGAAGTCTCCCTTTCTTTGTTTATTTGTCCTTAATCTCCTTTATCTGTTTCTCTTTCTCCATTTGATTTCTGATAAAGACTGCAGTTATTTTCTCAAAATACTTCCCAAGGTTCTGTTTTTAAAAAAACACTTTCTTCCTAGGCAATTTAGCCTATCACATGTTTCTCAAATGTACATCAATAAGCCCAAAACATTTTTTTTTTGGAATTAGATCCATTTCCTGTTGTTTCAAAAATACTTCAGATTCAACAATCCCTAAAACATAGTTCTGTCCCTCAAACCTACTCCATTTTAGAGACCTATGATTCCTTGGTTTCAGTAAAATTCTGTAATTGAAACTAACAGAACCATATCATTTAAGGAAATAATGTATGATGATAATGTCTTTCTACAGATCATGTTAAGCAAAATAGTTGTTTTGTCAATTAAATGGTAATCAGAATGTTTGCACAAGCATTATTTTACAGGCCCTCTGGATGGTCCACAGATCATAGAAAACATCTATGACTACCCCAGATCAACTGCCATCAGATGACCATCATGGGACAACTGCCCTCATCCCCACTCCAGGCTCTACACCCGCCCAAAGGTCCCTATATAAACCAGCCACAGGAACCCCCTGGGAGCTTGACTTCTCTTTTCTGGTGAAATCCCTTGTGTGCAAGATCTTCTCAATAAACTCTATCTGCTTGATCTTGTGCTGAGTTCAGTGCTCATTTCTATGGCATTGAAACTCAAGAACCTGGCAATTAAGGCCCAGTCACACTTTGACATCTTCCTCTTTTAAACTTCTCTTATATGGTAAGCAGTATGCATTTATCCCTTGATCATCTCAGTAATCTAGATATATCTTGCCATTTCTATTGCCACATTCATAGTTCAATTTATCATCATCTCTTAACTGGAATTTATAATAGTCTCTTAACTGGTATCCATTCATAGAATCTGGCTTTATAGAGTTCCTTCTTGACACAACGCAGCTGGTGTGAAATGTTAAATTACAAATCTGATAGGAGGAAATCACATTTGGGAATATTTTAATTTACTTTAACAGAGACATTTCTTTGTTATGCAAATATTCTTGTAATGGCCAAATAGTCTTTCTAAGGAAATGTCATCAAGAGAGAGTTTTAGTTTATTGAAATAAGGAAATGCAATAATTATTCAAGTAAATAATTCTCTATGAAGTGTTTATGCATCCATCTCATAAGATATACTTGATGAATCTTTCATATGCACACTTGAGATGTTTACATTCTAAACAACCACAAATGCTCTGAGAGCCCTCACTTTGTATCTTGCAAATAAATGGAATGTTTTCCTTGGGAAAAAAAATTGCACTATAGTCACATCAATATCATTAATACTTAAAATGTCATTTACATTTGTAAGCAACCTGAATAATTAAAAAATGCAAATTTAGCTTACTTAGGAGTAATAACTTAGCATGTAAGTTTCATGAGCTAAATTTTATTACTTATTCATAACATAATAACAATTAAAACAACAACAACAAAAACAAAGTACTCTCACAAAAAAGTCAATATGTAAACAAGTGGCCCTACAGCAATTTCAGCAGAATGAGACACTTTCTTCTTTTTCTGTTATGGTAAAGAGATTTATTAGGAAAATATTCACTGCTTCCAACAAAACAAACAATAAACAAAAAAAAATCAAAAAACCCCAAACAAACAAACAAAAAACCCAAGCCACTGTCTTCAAAATAAAATAAAGTTACAGAATCATTTTCTTAACTCCATATTACCTCACTTAATTATTGGGCATCCTATAAACCATAAAAATATTGATTTTTCACAAAATCAATCTTGGAGGTAAACAGTAGCTTTTTCTAACTTCAATCTAAAATTGTCTTATTGTTGTATTCTACTATTTGAATAGCATACTGTAAAACTGAAGCTAAATAAGGAACATCGAACATAGTCCCCTATAGTTTCAAACCAATTGAACTTCAATATTCAGGTAAAAAGAAATGCATAGTCTGCTTAAAACATTATTAACCCTATATAATAAAAGCCTAATATGCAAGTTGTCCCCTCAGGTGGTCCTTCAACTGGGTGTTCAACCAAGATACCAGGAGTTCTACCACTCACAAGGGTATGTGCTGACCACCAGGGGGAGGCACAGAACATGGTGGGTGCCAGTGACATGCTGTGACCTCTCGCTGGCTACCTGGGAGCAGGGGTGATGGAGATGGAGGTGCAGTGAGAATGTGTGGTGTCGGCTGAACTTGCTCTCACTCCCCTTGCTAACCTCTTCCAGGATGCCAGGGTTTGTAAGCCCGGGAAGCCCCCATGCTCAGGTGCCAGGCTCCTGCGAGGAGCCTGCCCCACAACTGTGTGGCATCTTCTGGGTGAGCCAGGCCATAGCTGCCTGTACCACAGGGGCTGGTCAGGCTCCTCGTGGGTTCATGCAGGAGCTGGTCTGAAAGGACGGCCGGGAGAGAACGCACTGCCCACCCGGCTTCCATGCGGCACCACTTGGTGGCCCAGAGGCCCACGCTGTGCCCTGGCCCGGAGCATCTGGCTGCACTCAACTGTGCGGGCACTCAGATGCCTTGACTCAGGTGGGGGTGGGGAGTGTACAGCGGTGCAGGGGCCCAGGTGTTGCCCAGGGCCCCGAGATCAGCTGGGACCTGCCCTTCCATGCCAGATGCTTACGCTTTGATGCTGGCCAGGCCTAGGGACTCCACCCGTGCCACGAATTTCATGCACTGGGCTTCTAATCTATGACAGTTATGGTTCATTGTTAGCAAAATCAAATAAACTTGTTTTGTTCTTTAAATTGTTGCCCAGAAACTCTGACAGGTTATACACAGCAATCCTTTCATTTCCGTGTTCTAGGCTATTTTCTTAGTGAAACGGGATTTTTGGACTGGAACACATTGTGTTCCCTGAGCCGGATGGCTTCCCCCAGCTCTTTGTCTGTTGGAGTTGAAGAAGGAAACCTCGCAGGAAGATGGTATAGCAAAGGTGGAAATTTATTGAAGAACAAGCACAGACTGCCACATGGGGAGGGGAAAAGAGTCCCACAGAGTTCCTAAGACAGTGAAAGGTTTGAAGCCCCTCCACTTTAGAATGTAGTCCTGTTTTTGGCTTTTGGGGAGGGGTGGGGGATATGAGAAAACATACCCTCTGATTGGTCACTATCCCCTTCTGATTTGCAACTCCTGAGCTCAGAGGTCAAACCTCATATGGGACATGTGAGGCTCTCCTCCTCCATTATCCTCCTATTCCCTCTGGGTTTTTTCCTCCTTCTTCATTTGTAAATATAGACCTTTTGCTACTCCCAGTTTCCTTATCTTATGGAAATGTAACTGCTGCCTCTCCCAACTTCCTTGTCTTATGGAAATGTAACTTTTCCCAGTTCCCTTGTCTTATGGAAACGTACCCTTTTGCAACTCTGTAGCCCTGTGGGTTTTTTTTTGTTTTTTTTCATGGACCCCTTAATTTTTTGAATTTCCTAAACCCACCTATTTCCCCCTAAGAATTCCTATTTTACCCCTAAAACTCCTTTTATTAATAAGCATCCTATTTAAAATTGTAATATTTTTATTCCTATTTTAGGTCTACCTCCCATCTGCTTTCTTCTCATCTACCAGTATTTTTGTCAATAAAATGCCTTTATTTTTTTTTTCTCTTTATAAATCTCTCTTGAGCCATGAACTTGATCAAATCCTGAAAATTTAAAATAAAATTTAAATTAAAAGAAAATCCAGAGGATCATAATCAATGGCCCATCATCTTACTATTTTTTAATTTAAAATTAGAGTGTTTAATAACTGATTTTCTCAATTTCACCAGTTAATAGATATTAGAAAAACTGGTCTAGAATTCAGGTTACTTATTTCTAAGGCTCAATGCACACAAAACCCTGCACACACCTCACACTTCAAAGACAGTGACTCCATTTCTGACCACTTAAAATTGTGCCCAATGTGAAATTAATCTATTGTTTCTCACCCGCTGATGGAAAATAACTTATCAAAGCCAAGATTTGAGCCGAAACCGGTTTGGCTCAGTGGATAGAGCGTCGGCCTGCGGACTGAAAGGTCCCAGGTTTGATTCCGGTCAAGGGCATGTACCTGGGTTGCGGGCCCCTACCCAGTAGGGGATGTGCAGGAGGCAGCTAATCGATGTCTCTCTCTCATCGATATTTCTGACTCTCTCTCTCTCTCTCTCTCTCCCTTCCTCTCTGTAAAAAATCAATAAAATATATTTTTTAAAAAAAAAAGCCAAGATTTGAATTTTGAGGTCTAGTAAAATTAGATCTCTTACCACATACTTTTGGTCAAGTGTAGAACATCATATATGTCAAAATTTTCAATATGGTATCAGAATAAGAAAACAATGAATCCACAGTAATGAAAAAATATACACCCATTCAAATGTATGCTTTTGATATAAATTAATCATACTCAGGTTAATTGAAACAGAATGATGTTTTAAATAGGATGCTTATTAATAAAAGGAGTTTTATTTTGTTTTTTTGTTTTGTTTTGTTTTTTGGAGCAAACCCAAATCAAAAATCAAGAAAAGAAGTGATGCCAATATTTCTGGTCAGGTCTGAGTTCATTGTCTTGCAAAATTGAATGAATGAGTTCATAGACAAAGATGGTAAGTGGAATCAAAGTTTATCGAGAGACAGACAGACTCCTTACAACAGACAGGGATGAGTCCCAGTTGGGTTGCCCCTGAAGCTCTTTGTCTGATATATGTATTCCTTGCTAGCTCTTGACTGGTATTTTCAAAGAATTCTGACTTAGCAACATCCATACATTTTAAAGCTCACATATCTCTCTGGTGCCTTTCCTTCCTGCCCAGCTGGTTGCCCTATCAACTCCCACCTAGTTGGGTCTAGTCTTCCCTGCCCAGCTGGTTGCCTTAGCCACTCCCACCTAGCTGGGTTCAGGATCTTAGAAATTGTTTCTAGAAAGAGGGACAAATAATCCGGCATTTACCTCTATTTTGATGGCATGCAAACAATTTCTGGGTTTTTTTGTGTGTTTTTTAAGTTTCATGGATGAGCTACAGTTTGGACATAGGAGTACAAATTGGTAAATTCTCCTAGGAAATTTATTGGCGATGACTAAGTATGAAAATATTCTTATTTTATCATCCTATAAAAAGTATTTTTGAAACATATTTGAGACATATTTTATGTATATTTTATTTCATATATATTCCTTTTAAATAAAGATACAAAACTAAAAGTTACTCTGAGAAGAGATACTTAGCCCACTCTTCTTGCTTTTCATCCATTTTCATTTTGCTAAGCTTTATTAGATACAGTAATGGCATCTTTCAAAATGCCTTAGAGCAAAATTTCAATCAGTAAGCAAGAGAGATTTTTAAATTTTACCAAACATAGATATGACACTGATGAATGATTCCACAAAATGAGTGATATCTGATCATTTTCTATGACTAGAGCAGTACTGGAAATGAAAATCTAAACTGACAGAAATACTGTTGTAGTGATTCATGTTTCTGATCAAATTCTCCCACCCAAAAAGCAAAATATTTTGCCATAAAAGAAATAATAGTTACTCCTATTTAAAATTTTCTCTTCTGATTTTAACAGTAACAATGAGATTTTCTTTTAAGCCTTTGATGCATTCATTGTATGTTTGTAATTGTTTAAAAAAATCAAAATAATTAAAACAAATCACACCACATATGTTGTAACGTACCCCGCGAATCACAGAAGGACGCCTCAAGAAGTCGAATTAAAGAGTCACATTTATTGCAACCCGGGACTATGAGGGGCCATTCCCCAAATCTCACAGCAATAAGATGGTGGCAAAACCAGACTTATATAGGCAAAGATCACAAAGGTATTGATTACATCTCAAGGTTTGGAATGAGGAACCTGGTTTGCAAAAAAGCAGTTTACAGAAGCAGAATTAAGCATGTTAATTATAGTTTTGGGTCTCGGGGTCACTGAATTGACAGAAACACCTTATCCTGAGCCCTTGGCTCTTGAGACCACTGAGTTGCCAGGAACTCATTATGTAGAGCCATCGAGGTAATTTAGAGTAATTGAACACCTTATCTAGAGCCCTCGGGTCTTGAGACCACTGGCTTGCCAGGAACTCATCATCTAGAGCCATCGAGGCAATTTAGAGTAATTACGCTGTCCTGGTCTTGGGACCACTGAGTCAACTGGAATGCATTATCTGTGGCCACTAAAACAATTTAGGATAATTGTGCTGTCCTGTTTCCCAGGTACAGAAGAATGTGCTTCGATAATCAGTAAGATCAAAATCAATGGGATAGTCACATTACAATGAATAAGGCATTCAATCGAATGGGATGACTTATACAATTTAGAAAATCAAAGTAACCTGTCCATTGTTAAACAAAGCAAATAGGTACCATACTGCACATAAAAGTTCTGAGAAACAAATGGCAATATAATTGAATTGTTAAAAATAATTTTTGAAACATAATATTTTGAGAAATTTTTACATAGACAATCAGATCATATGCAAATAGAGAGAATTTTATTTCATCCTTTCCTACCCATAGAGCTTTTATTGATTTTTCTTACCTATTTCACTAACTAGGCCTTTAGTACAATATTGAATAGGTATATCTTTGTTTTCTATGGAAGAGAAAAGCTTTCATTCTTTCTCCATTACACATTCCAGTGTTACAGATTTATGGAATCATGTTTTGTTAATAAGGAGAAATCTGAAAATAGATCTACTGTAGTATTTAAATACTGGTGGCTTTAGGCCTAAGTTAGCACCATATCAATGTTTTATATTACTGCTTAAAAATGTTTGGGCTAGCCCTAGCCTGTTTGGCTCAGTGGATAAAGTGTTGGCCTGTGGACTGAAGGGTTCTGGGTTTGATTCAGGTCAAGGTCACATGCCCGGGTTGGGGACTCAGCCCCTAGTTGGGAGCATGAAGGAGGCAGTCGATCAATGATTCTCATCATTGATGTTTCTATCTCTCCCTCTCTAAAATCAATAAAAATGTATTTTAAAAAATATGTTTGGACTAGCTTTTAAATATAAAATATTTGATTTAAAAAATCTTATATCCATGTAAAAGAATGGAGCAGTTGCTAGCTGGCCCAAATTCCTGCATGGAATAACTACACAATATTTTAAAAAGAGATATTTACTTTTCAGTTTGCTGAAACAGTCACCTGATACATTTAATTAACTTAAATTACTAGTTGGATCTCTGTAGTATTGAATCTGTGACTCATATTCAGACTGTTCTTTTATTTTCATAGGTGAGAAAGTAAAAATAGAGTGTAATTGTGGTAAGGAACTGGTGAGTTCACCCAAATGATGGTGATGGAGGCTGTCTAGAATAGAAATCTTCTGCTTTAATTTATTTTTGCACTAGTTATGATAACTTTTCCATCCAGATTGCTTGAAAAATATAACAACAGTTTTTAATTATTCTAACCCCTAAATCACATTTTAAAAGAAATTTAGGCCTTTCTAAAATTGACATTCATTTTATTATGATGAAATTTCTGGGCCAGGAAATATGTGCCAGATTATATTCCAATAATTTAATGAATAATAAGATAATATTTTAAATTCCTGAAATTCACTCAATTTCTAGTATAATACTAGAGGCCTAGTGCATGAAATTCATGCACAGGTGGGGTCCCTAGGCCTGGACAGCAATCAGGGTCTATTGGGGCCATCTTGCCCAGTCCTTATTTGGGCCGGGCTGGTCGGGGCCTGCTGGCTGCCTACTGGGTCCTGTGGGCCTGCTGGCTGCTCGCAGGGAAGAGGGACCAGGGGGGTTGGCTGGCTGTGGGAGGTTGGCTGTGGGAGTGCACTGACCACCAGAGGGCAGCTCCTGCACTGAGCGTCTTCCCCCTGGTGGTCAGTGCTCATCATAGTGACTGGTCGACTGGTCATTCTGGTCATTCAGTTGTAACGGTCACTTAGGCTTTTATATATATAGATGATAAGAAGGAGACCTTAATGATCAATGAAATCAGTTTTTTAAAAAGCTGTAATTTGTGTCCAGGAATATATCAATAAGATAAAAGCATGGATTTTTTATTATTTACTTTTGTAGATAAGGAATTTTGGTGCTTCATTTTTGTGGACATGCATCTTATTTTTAAAAGTTTTTAATATAATCATATCTACTTGAGCTTTAGTACTCAGGAAAAAGTGAAACATAGCCTTCCCCAAACACAGCAGTTCATTTCCTTTTAATAGGAGCATCCATCCTTTCTAAACCCATCCTCTGTCTTAATTTAATGGCCAGGCAAACCTAGGTTACAGATAATTAAGTCTCTTACCCAAGTTCACAAAGTAATTCAGAGTGGATGAAACAAATAAACACTGAAATCTTTTTCGCAAAGCTCCCAGCCATGGCTCCCAGACTTCCCACTGATTTAATTTTTTATATCTTTTTTAGAATCTGTCACCACCCATTGGAAAACATATTTCATAATCCTTTCTTTTGACTGATTTGTAGATAAATTGTGTCTCTGTTCTTATTTATTAGCTGATATGAAATATGATATTTAACTCTATAGCTATGTCATTTAACTTTAAAATGTGTTTTGAGATAAATTTTGCATAATAAATGGTGTAAAAAGTAACATTTTATTGTATTGTATTATGACCAGTCATTAGACTTGGTTAATTGCTTCTTCTTGCTAATGTTTGTGTAAAATTAAAAACACTAAATTGAGATAATCATGCATGAATCATGCATGAGGCATTAACAATGGAATGTTGGAAACAAAGCTGGTATCTATTGAGCTATAACTAGTCAAAATGGAAAAAAAAGCAATGTATGATAATTTCAATTCCTCTGGAAAGAAAATCAGTATTGTTTTTATTCTAACTATATTAATGCAGTACAGTTTAATTAGGAAACATATAAATGTGAGTGATTCCATTCAGGTGAACTGAAAATCAGTGTTCTTAAAGAATCATTATGTTTAAGTAATAAAAGGTGTGTTAACTAGAAAGCTCTGCTTCTTCAACTTTTTAAATATAAAAGTTGAAAAAAAAATAAAGAGTAAGGATAAGACTACAGCAGCTTAATCCCATGACATGCTCCTAATAGATACAAATTTATTCATAATACATTTGCCCTTGGGAGCTTTGAAAAAGCTTACAAAACTTATTCACGCTAATAGTCATTTCATTCATCTGTTACAATTTTGGTTGTTTTCCTATCTACTGACTTTTAAAATTGAGATTGTGCATTGTGCCCACTCCCTCCTCTGCAAACACTGACCCTTAGCTTTTGTGGCACTAACCATCTGGAACTGTCTGCCCTCTTCTCTTCACATCACTGGAAGCCTAATTCACTGCTTGCTAAAGTACAAAACTCCCATTTAGCTCAGTAGGAGTTTAAAGAAAGATGAGTGGTAGATTGAACACTCATGATCACTTGCCCCGTTTGAATCACAGTAAAAATATTACTACTATTGTGAAAAGAGTCTGCCATGTTAAGAATAAGTGCATAGTCAAAGAAAATAGAGATCAATGATACCATATCATATATTCATATTTTATGTCACATTCATATCCATCAGTTGGAAACATATCCTTCCAGGTTGCAATCCTCTGATAGGCAAGAATTTTACATTTCATCCAGTCATATCCCTTGACTGAGACAATAAGTAGTTTCATAAAACCACTCATAAAGGTAAGTACTCTAAATAGTGTTGGTCCAAGATAGTCCTTTTTTCATTGACTAATCCTATATAATAAAAGCCTTATATGCTAACTTTCTGGTCATCCACTCAACCAATCAAAGCAAAATATGCTAATGATATGATAAGGCTGTTTAACCACTTGCTATGACGTGTACTGACCACCAAGGGGCAGACCTCCAATTGGTAGGTTAGCTTGCTGCTGGGATCTGGCCAATTGGGATTGAGTGAGACAGGCTGGACACGCCCTGTAGCCAACCTGTGTTCCCTCCCTGGCTGGCCAAACTTCCATGTCCCTCCCTGGCCCTGATCGTGCACCATTGGGGTCCCGTGGCCTGGCCTGTCCCCTCTTGCAATCCAGGACCCCTAGGGGGATGTTGGAGAGCCAGTTTGGGCCGATCCTCCAGGCCAGGCCAAGGGATCCCACTGGTGCACCAGGCCTCTAGTTACCAGTATATTTTTTATGATTCTTTTGGGTTCAAGGAAGAGAGATACTCTCAGATTACAAGAGATTTTAGAACTATTTACTAATAAATGTTGACAATACAAGCTAAGTTTTTTAATAATCCAGCATAAGCAATACAACCAGGACTCAAAGGAAGAAATAACCCTCACTGTACCTAGGGCTTTCAGAGCAAATACCTTAAAGATTACAAACATACCTCATAAATATTGAGGTCTTGAGTAATAAAGTGAGTATAGCAATAAAATAAATGGTTATCTTGTTGGTGGAGGGTCTCACCTTCCACTTGTAAAAACTGCAATACCTGTGAAGATCAATAAACTGAAGCACAATAAATCTAAGAATAATCAATTGATATATATACACACACACACACATACTAGTGCCCCTGTGCACAAAATTCATGCACATTAAAAGGGGATTCATTAGAGGAAATATTTTAATATTGCTATTTTCCCTTTCTCGATAATAAAAGTGTCAGAGATGAAAAAAATTAGTAAAATGTATATGAAAATCTCCTCCAGTCAGAGTCTGGGGCACGCTGTGAGACCCAGAGTCAAGTCTCTGCCCACCCGCAGAACCTCAAAATCATGCAAGACCCAGACCCAGTCAGCCTCACTCCCATTGGGCCAGATTCAGACCGAGCTGGCCCCACTCGTGTTCAGCCCCACTGAGCAGGGGCACAGCCTCAGGTCTCCTTGCCTAGTACCAGGGTGGGGTGTGTGGCCTGAGGTCTCCCATCAAGCCCTGCCAGGTGGGGGTTGAGTCTCAGGTCCCCCTGCCCAGCACCGGGAGGGGATGCAGCCTCAGGTCCTCCATCAAGCCCTGCCAGGAGGGGGTGCGCAGCCTCAGGTTTCCCATCCAGCCATGCTGGGTGGGGGGGGAGGGGGCATGGCCTGAGGTCCCTTGGCATGGGGGGGGGCACAGCCTCAGGTCCCTGCTGATTTCGGGTTCAGGCTCATTATGGGAATTCAGTGTCCTCTGTGGGTGCAGCCATCTCGGGTTATGGAAACCCTGCCTCCGTTGTGGGAGCTGCCATCTTTGTGACGGTGTGATGGTCAATTTGCATATTCACTCTTTGTTAGATAGGATATTATTGTTGATAGTATTACAGATATTACAGATGTCTTCCTTTTCCATTTCACTTCTGCCCCCCAGGTCATTTATAATTCATGACAGTTTTACCACATCAGTATCTCTTGCTCCACCACAGAAATTTTATTAATTGTGATTAAAAAAATAAACTAATTAAATTAGTTGTATTTCATTGTTCTGTCTTGTTCCCCCTCCACCTCTCTCTCAAGCACTGTCTGTTTCTGTATCAGGCCTGACTCTAGAATGTTAGGGCTGTTGGTTTTCCCTCTGCTTTTGCATGGGCCCGACTCAAGGAAATGATCTTTTTTTTTTTGTAAAACATTACTTAAAGACACAATTAGTAAAGAAACTCCAACAATCTAAAATTTACCTGATAGATGCCTTAAGAGTCTATGCCAGTGGTTCTCAACCTTGGCTGCACATTAGAATCACCTGGGAATCTTTTTAAAATCCTGATTTCTGGGCCTCATCCTCAGAAATTCTGCTTCTTTGTTACTAATGTTGTGGCCCCACCCCATAACAAAAAAACAGAATTTCCGGTGGATGGGGCCCAGAAATCAGGATTTTAAAAAGATTCCCAGGTGATTCTAATGTGCAGCCAAGGTTGTGAACCACTGGTCTAGTCTCTTGTTCACAACAGGTGAAAATAATTACAATTTTGCATCCATGTGAAATGTTCTGTCATTCTCACAACTTGGAATGTGTAGATTTACATTGCCTTCTACCTACCTCATTTGGCCATATCTAAAGCTGTCAATGGTGTTCTCTACTTTCAGTATTTCTATATTAGGATATTTTTTATTGAAGATGCAGAGGCACAAGTTTAAAGATCAGGCTAACTTAGGCATTTGCTTGAGGTGCACAATTTCAATGTCATCAGAAATATGTTTCTTGCTTTCTACTTTCATTAGTGTTGCTTGATTCTCGTGCATTTGAGGACTTCTAGCAACTCTGGATTAACATCATTCTTACAGTTACCAAATTTAATACAAGAGAATGAGAGTATCTCTTCCCATGGTTCCCACATGATTCTCCACACAGAGATTCATCCTGAAAACTTTGCACATTGGTTCTACTGGACCCAATTGGCACAACCTTTGAGATGAAGAAAAAATCATAAAAATAGAGAGAAGATATGATACTTTCATGAATCACATAAACATACTAATTAAAGAAATTATGGTTCTCAAAGAGAAAATCAAATAGAACTTGCAGAAAAATTGGGTAGATACCTTTTTTATAGCAACAAATACCCATTGTAACTACTGAAAATGTACTATGGTAAGTGATGTGATATGCTAAGTAATGTATATGATAATTAAGGATTATCAGTGTAAAAAGACCTTCTAAATTCTATCCCTGATTGCATTGTTCTGCTGGTATTAAAAGCTCCAATATTATTTACTGATTTAATTTCCAAACTTTTTTCAGGAAAAGGAAATTGTGAGAATGTGAAAATAGAGAGTGAGCTTTACTCCCCTTCTGAGAATTTTTGAATTAGCTCTATGATGTGCTTATAAACTTTCCAGGAAACTCATGCAGCAGTTCTCTATAAATCCGCCAAGAGCCTTAGGACTGGCATGCAGGACATGAAAAGCATTGTCACATATCAAGATTTTGTTATGATTTTCTTATGATATCCATGACGTCTGATCCAATATTTTATAAATATCTTGTTATCAGATTGAAGAAATGAATATTCTAGTAAACCAACCATTTCAGATATGAAATTATAATTTTTTTGTATTTGAATTTTTACCAAATATTTAAAATATGCCAAAGATACTTAATATACATATACTCAGCATTTAATTTGCAAATAATATGGAATTTTTTTGATGCAAGCTGGATATTATTTCCAGTAAACTGTAATTGTTTATAAATGTGGCCTCCCTATCTCACCAATCCACAAAGGTCTCTTGAGAAGTTAATAGTTTCAAGATGATAATAGGTGATCTAGAAAAATACCAATAATGACATCTAAACTAAAGAAATAACATTTATATTTGTTTTTACCTTTGAATATATCCTCTCTTGCTATATAAGCAACAGCAAGCTTTCAAGGTATTTTTAATAGAAGGTAGTGACTAAAAATGCATCTAAAGTTTACTGAACATTAAAAGCATTATCATGGAAATTCAATTTTCTCTACAATATAGTAGTGCAGAAGTGCCAGTTAATAGAGAATGTTTCATGATAAAATGTGAGTAAAACCAGTTTCATCTTATTAAAATTGCACACCATTTCTTTAATTATACATGCACCAGTATCTTTCTCTAATCTCCTGAATTTCTTAGCATAAGATTAGATGCTGTAAAGGAAGCAAAATACGCCATTAAATTACTTCACAGAAAACAAGCAAATGGAAATATTCTAAGGAAATAAAGTTGGATACAGTAAGATAATGGTTTCCACTAAGAGAAATGCAAATTTTCAAACTTGTTCTTTCTCAGCATCTTACTCTTTTCTTCTTAGAATCCACAGATAGAAAAGAAAAAAACAAAAACAAACACACACACACACAAACACACACACACACACACAATGATAGTACCATTTTAAATTGCTGTATATTATTGTTTGCTCTCCAACGCAGTAATAAAAATATATATGTGTACACTTCTTGGAATTCTCTTACTTACATATATTGGTATAACCAGATTTCAATTTCATGAGAATTATTTAACTAGAGGCCCGTTGCACAAAATTTATGTACAGGTAGAGTCCCTAGGCCTGGCCGGTGATTGAGGCGTGAGCCCTGGTGTCCCTGGGGAGGGTAGCAGGGGGAGTGAGAGTGAGCTCGGAGGACACCCCACATTCTTACTGCACCTTCATCTCAATCACACCCACCCCCAGGTAGCCAGCGAGAGGTTGCAGCCATGTTCCATGCTGCCTTCTGGTGGTGAGCGCACATCATGCTGAGCAGTCAAACTCCTAGTCTCCCAGTCGAACTCCCAGTCCAACAACTACCAGGGGGGACAATTTGCATATTAAGCTTTTATTATATAGGATGACCCTACTTTGTCTCATCCGTAATATTTGTTCCTTTATAAAGCCAATTTAGCTTTCCCATGTCCACCAAATTTGTGTGCCCTCAGAGCTAAAGGAACCATTTGGTCATTTTTACAATGTACAGTTGACTTTAGTAGACTTGTCTCTCTTAATTCACTCTAGTTTTTATTATTTATATTATTTTATTATCTCATATCTTTACTCTTTTTTAAATTAAAGATTCAATCATATAAGTATTGAATATCAAATGTATATATATGTTCATTGTGTGCCATTATTTAAAAAATATTTTATTTCAAACTAGAAACATTTGTTTTTTGAGAGTTTTTAAGAATTATCCTCTAAAGCAGGTTGGCAAACATTTTCAGTAAAAGGTAAAACAGTAAATATTTAAGGCTTTGCTTCTATTAAATTAATCAAATTTGACATTATAATGTGAAAGCAGTCATAGACAATAGAAAAATGAATGAAGATGGATGTATTCCAATATAGTTTTATATATGGAAACAAATTTGAATTTCATGCAATTATCACAAAATGCTACTTAGTTTTTTTAAAACATTCAAAAGTATAAAAAAATCTTGCAGGCCATGCAAAAAATAAGAGATGAACAGGATATAGCACACAGTGATAGTTTATGATTTTAGCCCTCAGACGAGGGAAATGATATACATTTAATTTAAAGCAGTTGTATATGGTAAATTACATAAAATACAAAATTCAAATATAACAGGATGATATAAAATTATAAATACATTCACTTTTCTCAACTTCCCTGAAGTCTAAACATCATATTTTTCATTTATTTAAAAATTTAATTAAAGTATAAATATATTATTTAAAAAGTCACAGAACAAATGAATTATAATCCAAAGTAGCAAAAAAAAAAAATGGTTACACCTTAGCAAACCTCCTTTTCCAACGACCCAATGAAAGCATTCTTATTTTGGTACTTTAAAGAATTCCTGGATATCTCAAGATTATATAACTTAACAGCTATTTTTTATTTATCACCTTCTCTGTGCTCTACACCCAACTTCTCAGTAAACATATCATATTTTTATTTTTCCATTGAAATTATATTTAAAATTTTATATTCTTTGTCATATTAATGTACATTTTATTAATTTACTAGAGCCCTGGTGCACAAAATTCTTGCACAGGTAGGGTTCCCTAGGCCTGTCCAACGATCAGGGCCAATTGGGGCCTTCTGGCTGCCGGCCAGGGCTTCCCTTCGTTCTGTGCCACCCCCTGGTGGTCAGTGCACGTCATAGCGAGTGATGGAACTCCTGGTTGGTTGAATGTGTGTGTATGTGTGTGTGTGTTTTGGGGAGGCATTGCTTATTTTTACCAAATTACTGTTTGTGACTACTTAAATGCTGATTATTTATACTAAGATTATATAGAAGAATTAAGTTAGAAGACATCATAGTTAAAAAACAATGTGTCCTGGCATTATTTCCCTTCAGCTTTTCAGTTCCCAGACTGCTGTGCAAAATAAATCCTTTTCAGTGGCAGCAGACAGGTCTGGGCTTTTCATGCACCATGTGTATGCTGCTGATACAAATTTATGGCTGAACGTGTCCAGTGCATAACTCAGTGAGTCAATGGTTTGTGATTGGCATTCTGGAATCAACCCAAGTCCTGCTTTAATCTATATGCTTTGCTCTATATGAAGTACAGCTGCAACCTTGGAAATTCTCTAACCTGTTATCATTTGTTAGGGCCAAGGTTTTCTGAATCTTCTGGTTTTAACATATTCCCTATATTTACTAGAATACACCCTTTAGTAGTTTCCTAGAAAAGCATGCATGAGAGGTAAATTTTCTGAATCATTTCATGTCTTTATTTTGCCTTTATAACTAGAAACGATTTCTAGATTGAAAACCACATTCCTGAAATGTCTCTTTTGTATTCTATCTTCAGTTTACAACTTATAATATTCTGCTAAAGAGTTTTCTGGCATAGCTTTAGCAATTTATATCACCAAAACAATGCATGAGATTGTCAGTAGCTTTACCTACTTATCAGCATTGGATCGGTGTAATTTGATCTTAAAACAAATCCTTTCGTCTAGTGTTAGTTTTGGTTTTATAGGTCTAATGTATTTAAGTTTCTCCTTATTCCTAGGCATGGCTTTATTCATCAAATGAATACTTCTAGCTTTTAGAGTAGGGTCCTTACACCTAGAGTGGGGCCTTATCTCCAAATGCAGGCTTTCTGAGATTTTGACTAAATTTTTGAGAAGTTTGTATAGACTTCTTGCTGAGAGATATGTAAAAGGACCTACAAGAATTAACGAATATATATTGAATTTGAAGAGTTAATATTGCTAAGATGTCAGTATCCCTCCAATTCATACAGTCCCCATTATCATCTCAGATCCTTTTTGTGGCTGTTAGTACTATTTTGTTGTTTAAAATTCCAAGCTTACTATAAAATTTATGTGGAAAACAATATAATTTTAGAATATCAAACTTTGCTTTGAAAAAGAAGAGAAAGCTTCTAAGACTTTCCCTGACTTACTCCACAATTTATTAAAAAACATACATTGATCAAGACAATGTAAAGTGGAAGATAGGCAATCAGATCAATAAGAGCACAAAATAGAGACCCAGAAATGGACTCATATATCCACTTGATATTTTTCAAAGCTCTCAAAATAGCCCAAATTTAAACCATAACATAATTAATAGAAAATACAGTAAAATATTTGGTCATACTTAGTCAAACTCTTTGTAGACAGGTCACAGAAAGCAATAACTATGAAGAAACACTTGATTAAATGGACTTGAACAAAATAAAATTAAATATTTCTATTCATCAAAAGGTACCAAAAAAGAAACAAGCAAACCACAGATTTAATCAATATCCACAGGATATATATTTGATAAAGGGCTGGTATCCAGAATATTTAAAGAACTTCATACAATTCAGTTAAGAGAGTTCAGGCAATCCAATAAAAAATTGGCAAAAAGTTTGAACAGAAACTTCACAAAAGATAATACACAAATGGCTAAAAAGCATTTTAAAAACTACTCAATATCATTAGTTAACATGTATGCCTTCAACTTCTGTGCTTTGAATATGCTATGTGTTAAAAATGAACTCATATTTGAATTATATTCATTTAAAATAGAGGTTGTGATATCATTACAAAATGACTATATATAACAAATCCATAAATAAATAAGAAGTTTTCATATCCTATCCAAAATATAAAATATCCGAAACCCATTAACTATAATACAAATTTTTTTTAAATTTATGTCAATTATGCAAAATATTTCAAAGCTAATAAATTATATCTTCACATAAAAAGAAATGTTCAGAAGTTTAGAAGATCAGAAAAGTATGTTAATTATTATAGAATTGAATTTAAAGGTGCCATGAATGCAAAGTTTAGCTGTGAGATTAGAATATTCTGTATAACTGTTATTCTCTTACAGCGAAACTATGTGATGCTATAAAGAATGATGGCACAAATATTGTTCAATAATGTCACTATAAAGTAAACTTTACTATGGAACAATCACTACTACTCCTTACAATATCTAGGCTTAACATTACTAATTGTGTCTCTATAAAACAATTTTATGATGATATAAACAGTAGACATAATGCTGTCAGGCTTTGGTGTTAATGCTTCAAATAAACACAGTAACATATTGTCTGAAGATCTTACAGACTGCTATGCAAAGACTAGGTAGGAAAAAAGCCAGAATAGCCTGTTACAATTCCCATCAAAACAATATAAAGTCAGTGTGTATCTCTTTTAAATGTTTCACATCACTTCATTTAACAAATATCTGAGTTTACTTTTCGTGAAATGATGGCAATCGGCAATCACAGCATTCTTCCCCAGAAATAGAGAAAAAGCATATGTCTTTTTCTAAGTCAATACTTATTTGATTGGAAAGAACCATGATAATTACTTATCGATTTAAAAATTGTTTAGAATAATCCTTTCAAAAATCCATCCCAAAAGGAACAAAAGCCCTCAAGTAGATATCCAAGGCTCACATACCTCCTAAAATCTGCTCCACATAACAAAATTAAATTCAAGACACATGCATGAGCATCTACAGAACTGTGATCATTTATTTTTTTAAATCTTTTTATTTATAATGTAAAATATCAATTTCTAGTTACTGTTTTCTATAACTTATGAGATATCGCCATATTTCAATTATATCCATAAAATACTACTTAGTGTTTTTTGTTTTTTTATTCTCCTTGTTTGTTTGTTTTATACGTTTTAATTGATATTTAGAGAGACAGGAAGGGAGATAGATAGAAACATTAATGAGAGAGAAACATCATCAATTGGCTGCCTCCTGCACCCGCCCCCCAACTCAGGATAAAGCCAGCAACTCAGGCATGTGCCCTGACAGGGAATCGAACCAGTGACCTCTTGGTTCATGGGTCAATGCTCAACCACTGAGCAACTCTAGCCAGGTAGTGTTTTTCCTTCTTGACAATCATTTGAAGATTACCCCATAAAATTATGAAGAATTTTGCTCAATATTGGCTATTCTTAGTGAAAGTAAAGGTAATAATCATACCAATGTGGAATAAAATGCTATTATAGAGAAAGGTATAGCTCTAAAAGGTAACACTTATTAATAGGCAAATAAGCCAAAAAAGCAAGATGTGTGACATAGAGCCTCAATGGGATACTCTACTGTTTATTATGCATCCCACCTTTAAAACACATTTTATGTAAAACTCATACTCTTTTCACAAAACATACCACATAATACTGACAAGTGAACCAAAATTGTCAGAGAAGTTGGGAGACATACCTAATGATTAGTTAGATTAAGCTTGATAAAGTGAGCAAAACCCCATCTATTCTTTTTTGTTAGACTACCAAGTTATCTTACCATGAAGTGTGAAATGCTATTGAATTGTCATACTGTCTGAGGATAGAAGAGAAAATAACTTATTCTAGGTTCACCTACTGGGGAAGGAGAAAATGAAACCTAATCCTATTCACCTGGAGATTACAGACTATAATTTGGTAGCTTTTTAAATATGGATGCTTATAGCTAAAAATATTCCTCTAGTGCTCTAGGTGCATCCCAAAAGTTCTGTATGCGCTTCTTTTTAATTAGTCTCAGAGTATTTCCTAATTTCTTCTGTGATTTTTTTCTTGGACCAATTGTTTATTTAAGCTATTACTGTGTAATGGCCTCATTATTGTGAATTTCCCCAATTTTCTATTGCTATTAATCTCTAATTTCAACCCATTAAGGGAGAAGTATTTATTTATATAATTTCAAACCCTCAAAATTGTTGAGAGATGTTTCACGGCCTAAAATAAGATCTATCCTGAAGAATGTTTCATGTGCCCTTGAAAATAAAGTATATTCTGCTGCTGTTGGGCAGGGTGTTCAATAGATGCCTGTTAGGTCTACTTGGTTTATAGTGTATATAGTGTTATGAGAATATATATATATATAGTCACTTTTCTATAATCTATTTTTATCTATTATGTGTTTATATTTTCTCAAATTTTCTTGAAAAAAACAATACCCTTTTTTTCTTTTGCAATAAAAATTATTTTTCCTTTGGGAAAGTCACCCAACCCTTTGGACACTTACATAATTGTTTTCTGTCATTATGTCTACAGAATATTTGAGTTTATTCATAGCCTGCCTGAATCCAGCCATTTTCTTCACTCCAAATATTTTGAATTATCACAAAGATTTTCCACCCCTTTAACAATCAAAAACATCATTACTGTAAAACTATATGTTTTAAAGTCACAAAACCCAAAAATGTATGACAAGATGCCTTTATTTAACACTCAAAGCCTTCGTCCATCCTGATATAAGGTATCCTATCTAATAAAAGACAAAAATGGTAATTGGCGTACGACCAATACCCTTTTCATTGGCTAATCAGGGCTATATGCAAATTAACTGCCAACTAAGATTGGCAGTTAACTGCCAACAAGATGGCGGTTAATTTGCATATGTAGGCACAATGCAGGGAGGCGAAAGGGAAAGCAGGAAGAA
>NW_006296284.1:2177840-2179976 GCF_000327345.1 Myotis davidii
ATGAGGGTCAATTTGCATATTACCTCTTTATTATATAGGACTAGGGGCCCGGTGCACAAAATTCATGCACTGGGTGTGTGTGGGGGAGTGTCCCTCAGCCCAGCCTGCCTCCTCTCACATACTGGGAGCCCTCAGGCGTTGACCCCCATCACCCTCCAATCGCAAGATCGGCCCCTTGCCCAGGCCTGACGCCTCCGCCAGAGGCGTCAGGCCTGGGCAAGGGGCCGATCCTGCGATTGGAGGGTGATGGGGGTCAACGCCTGAGGGCTCCCAGTATGTGAGAGGGGGCAGGCTGGGCTGAGGGGCACCCCCCCCCACACACACACACCAAGTGCACGAATTTCGTGCACTGGGCCCCTAGTATCAAGATAAAAAGAATCAACTTTATTTCCGTATGAAGTTTGCAGCTAACTAGGTTTGTAATGCCATGTTTCAACAAGTATATAAAATCGTATCATATGTCCATGGAATTATCCCTTCAATATAGCCTCATAAACTCAAAAAAAAATATTTTTACAATCAGGCTACAAATGGCATTTTCTTGACTTTCAATTTAGTGTGATTGTTTGAATTAATTGTTATTTTTCTACCTTTTTCTCCAGATACTATTCACTTTGCCATCTTTGCAGCCTTAATAGGTGGCAAAGCTCCTTGGGGGTTATACCAAGGCAGCTTTCTTCAAATATGGTCACTATACTTGCTGCCAAATTTTGTAAACTACTCATTATGCCAAATAAAACAGTATGAATTCTTGTTCCAACACATTTTTAAAAGTTTATGTAACACAGAGAACAAATCAGTAAAGATGCCATTGTTTTTCTTCCTTTTTCGGAATGGCATAGGTGGTGCATTTGCACTGGGAATGCTGCTCAGAAGCCAGGCTTTGGGGCTGCATCTTTACACTAAGGATGGGAATAGGAGGGATGAGGGTCAAGAAATAAAATGTATGACTCTGCCAAGGCTTTCCTGGCTCTGAGGCTTCAAGACAAATAGGAGATCTGAAGAAATTGACTAAAAAGAGTTGTTACAACGTGACACTTATGTCTTCTACACAGATATAAGCAGTCATTTAGTGCACCCCATGTTTTTGCAACAAATGAAAAGCTAAGTATTTTGACTATAAGTGCTAAGAATCCAAGCTAAATTATCGTCAACTTTGTTAAACTGGAAACTATTTCCCCAGATTTCCTTTCCCTAAATGTTTACAGATTAGAGTTGACAAAAGAGAAACTACATGAGAGTGGAAAGATGAAAGTGAGTCAGCGGTCCTTATTCTTGTGCAGTATGAGCTAAATAAATATGGATTTTATTGCTGAACCCACTGTTATTTTTTACATGATCCCTAAAAAACTTCTAATGTATATAGGATCCATCACAGTAAACCAAATCCTATATGATAAAAGCCTAATATGCAAATCGACCCAACAGCTGAATGACCAGCAGAACAACCGATGGCTATGATGTGCACTGACCACCAGGGGGCAGATGCTCAACACAGGCACTGCCCCTAGCCCACAGACACCAAGCCAGCCAAGGCTGGTGAAGGCGCCCCACCACCCCCCGTTAATCCCGCTGGTCACCCGCAGAGGGAGGTGACCTGCAGCGGTGGCAGCAGGCTGGCCAAGATGGGTGCCAGCGGGGGCCTCACAGATCAGCCCTGATTGCCAGCCAGGCCTAGGGACCTTACCCATGCACAAATTTAATGCACTGGGCCTCTAGTTGAACAATAATACCATAAGCTATATACAACTTTTGTCTAAGTACAAGTTAAAGAGATCAAATAAGCCTGATCTAATGGTGAAGGGAACATATTTCATATAAGAGAAGTGACTGGGTGTGTGAAATTGTGTGGCCCCGCCCACTGTGCCCACCCCACCAACCTGCCCACTGCCTTGCCTTGACACCCTAACCTCTCCATCCAGAACTCGAGCATACTTGGCCCTGCCCCCAACCCCTCCAGCCTTCTCTGGCCACTTCAAGCCCCACCCTCGGTCCTGTGAGTTGCCTTGGGCTGGTACCACCTCCTCCGGGCACCTCCCGCTTCTGCCCCATTTCCAGAGCAATGCAGCAGCTCCACTTCCACCCCATCTCCAGAGCAAGGTGGCAGCTCTGCCCTGCTGCACACACAGCCTCCTG
>NW_006296284.1:2180447-2190171 GCF_000327345.1 Myotis davidii
ATCTTACAATGTCAGACAAATAACCCTGATCATCATGCTGGTATATTTTGAAAAGATTAACCACATCAGAATAAGATGATTGTGTGTGTGTGTGTGTGTGTGTGTGTGTGTGTATCCTAACCAGAGTAACTTTGTACTGAAGAGTTCCCTTAATAATTACATAGTGCAGCAAGTGAATCAAACTCTTAGGCAAAGCAAGGCATATGGTCTCACCATTTCAGGTCTAGGGTTGTTATTCTTCCAGGACATTTTAGATGAAAAAATATAGATTGTCATCTGAGAAGTAAACATCTATTTTTGGGGGGGAGAGGTTCTGGGAAGTAAACAAAGCTTTTTAAAAAATAGGGAGTATCAAGAAATGACAGGCTTCTGCATTTCCACTATACGATGGCCCTCGCCACTGCTTTTGCCTGACATCAGCTTGTAGTCCAGATGGCTCTTGTTCATTTCCGCCATGTGGATATGACCTATATCTTTGCTGTGCTAAGGACTGGAGTTCTTATGACAATTGTGATTTTCTTGGAACTGCTTTCTCCTAACAACTGAGGGAAGTTGATGTTTCTGAAAAAACAAACTTCAGAGAAAAAACAAACTATTAAGCAGATGACAATTATGGATAATTCAGTAACTTTATATCAGAAAAAAACATTATCCACATGTTATATTTCCATATTTAAGAGTCACATGGAAAAGAGCAGATGAGAAAAATCTAATGATGGCTAACAGCTCATGCTGACTGCTCAGTTCAGATTCGACACAGAGTAGCAGCAAGGATAAATATTCCAAATAGTGATTGAAAATGATCTTGCCAAAAATGTACCTATACACAAAATATACCGATTGTGTATTTTCAGCATGATTTTGTTGTGTCACTGAAATTTGAGCAATTAGGGGGAAATTTTGAAATTAATGATACTTTAAAATGCTTTGTGTAGACATGTGTAACAGTGTTTTCCAGATATTAATACTGATTCCATAAATCAAAAATAAAACTCCTATTTTATTGCACACAGATCTACAATATACCACCAAGTTTCAGTAATATAAGTAGGACACGTGAATGTTCACAATTTAGGTCTTGTACTATATGTTGATTATTTTTCCTCCATCAATTTTGGGAAACATGCCTCTTTGTGCCAGCGCCCCCACCCCCACCCCCCGTTAATCCCGCTGGTCACCTGCAGAGGGAGGCGACCTGCAGTGGTGGCAGCAGGACTGGCGAGTGGGCGGCACCAGGCTGGCCAAGATGGGTGCCAGTGGGGGCCTCACAGATCGGCCCTGATTGCCAGCCAGGCCTAGGGACCTTACACATGCACAAATTTCATGCACTGGGCCTCTAGTTGAACAATAATACCATAAGCTATATACAACTTTTGTCTAAGTACAAGTTAAAGTTATTTCCCAGAGTTTCAAAAGTGCTTTGAATACTCTTCCTTGGTTTTCATGACTAGTAAATGTTTAGTTTTTATTTATTTGTATAAAACTGTTTATATTATTTCCAAAATAATACAAACATTTAAACACATTCACTTTTATATTTATAAAATGAAAATTCTTCCATTATTTTTTAAATAATAGGTGCTTGGGTTTTTTGGGTTTTTTTGTGTGAAACTGTATCTCTTTTCCTATTGAAGAGATAGTTTGGTCAAGTAGTGCTTTACTTATTTGTTTGTTAATCTCTCTATCAGAATTTTGAAGTGTTTATCAACACTCTTGTCACATTAAGATAAGATTATAACAGCTCCCTCATCTGGTTTGCCTGATAAGAGTTTGTTTGAACTCTACTTGGCAAGGATATTTAGTAAAAGAGGATAATTCTTTCTTGCCCATTTTCTGTCTGTTCATAGCCTTTGCACTCCTTGTCACTTGCTACTGCAACAAAGCACTAACTTCAGAATGACCTCTCAATGCTTAAATCAGTTTGTGGCTTTCAGTCCTGGACATTTTAAAAACTTCTACTTTTCAGGAGCTGTTTAGAGAGAATTTTCTAACAGTGTCTTCTATGTGCAGTTTGAGGAGACAAGGCTTTTTAGGTTTTATGCATGTAATCTTTGGGAATTTCTATTATGTTAGTATGTATACTATAGGATTTAACTGAATTACAGAGGACACCATGTTAGCTCACAGTTGGTTTGCTGTCTAAAGTGCTGTTTACAGCGGTTGGAGGAGACGGGGGCTGCACTGGATGAAATAAGGTGAATGGATCAGCCCAAGAACACATATGCATAACCTGTAGACATAGACAATGGTGGGGTGATGACAGAGGGAAGCAGGGGCTGGGTGGAAGTGGGCAAAAGGGAGGAAAATGGGAACATCTGTAATAGTCTCAACAATAAAAATAAATTTAAAAACAAAGGGCTGTTTATTTCACAAATAATTTTGGATCAGATAAATTTTTCTCATAAAATTCCTCAGGAAAAATTAAACAATCAGATTAAAGATTATAACTTCTTATAATTTCAAGTTTATGTGTTCAGTTTTCAAATTACAGCTAAAAACTTATTAGCACACTGCCTCTTTATGAAATAGTATAAAAGTTAAAAGCTTGGGAATCAGAAGATTTAAGGTCTTTTATTATTATTCTTTGCCACCACCTGGGTTTAACTTTATTCAGCTCCATTTCAATTTTAAGTCAGTATTGAAATAAAAAGTTTCAAAGTCCTTAATTTCCTTGTTATCATCCATTCCTCACATGCTGTAATTCAACCTCAGGCACGCTTGGGACACAGCGGGAGCACCATGGACACCTGGGACTATGAAAAATTGAGCTTTCTTTCACACAGAAAAGTCTTCAATAATTTTTACTTAGCATAACACATTTACCATAATCTGCCTCTTTTTGACATTTTTTTTTACTTATTATTCCTTTTTATATTCTGTCCTTATGCATTTTCCTTTAATGAGCCAGGTTCCTGACCACCTGATGATCTAGTCCCAGGTCGCAGGTCCCAGTTTTCATTGTAATTTCTACATCTCTTCTTTTAAGAGAATCATCCCTTCCATTTGTATTAAGTAAGCTAACATCATAACATGATGTTATGAGCTAACATCAGTTTTTATGGACCACAATCACTGTAACTAGAGCTATTTTAAAAATTGGCATCTGATATGGAATATTGTTATGAAAGACTTAAGTACAAAACTGACCAAATTAAGGGGATAAGAGTAGATAATGAGTATTTCTCTATCTTGGGCTAGGACAATCTTGCTTATTATGTTGAGACAATGGAACTGGTCAAATGATTGTGGCATAAATTTTGAATTTAAAACTATGTCTTCAACTTACTCGTAGCTTTAGCTAGCACTTATAAGTATATGTGTTTTTTCATCACATGCCTGGAAAACTATACTTGTTTATGTCACTAAATAAATATTTGATCCCCAAAAAGGCCAAAGGCTGGCCCAGAGTTTCCACAATCTTTGTTTTGAAAAACTGAGGGAATAAACAATTCAGCACACATCTCCCTATTCTGAGGACATTGATGGAGAGCTTTGCTACCAGAGCCTGATAGTAAAGCCCCGGATACTGGAATGCTGAGCCACTTCTTGTACCTTCAGTTGGATTTTTCAACAAAAGGACTACTTTCCTAGTTGGCATACCTGAAATCAGAAAGGGAGGCAAAAAGAACCACCCATGTAATTTTGTTTTGCTAAAAAAGAACTTTTGTTTAGCTACAATTCCTTTTCTGTTGTGACCAATTATTTATGAATGCAGTAGCGAGGGAATAATGCATCTTTCAGGACAAAAAAGCTAAATCCAGTGCCCCATAGTAAAATTAGTGAGACATGGCAGGAGGTGGGACACTGAATAGGAGTTAAGATAGCACTCAGGAGGATCCAGAGAAATGGGGCAAGCATGAATTCTCCTAGCTCTTCAAATCAGTATTCTAGAAAACCAGGCCTCTTCTTAGCCTACCACCACCACCACCACCACCAACAACAATAACAACACCAAACAAAAATTAAAACAAACCCACAAATATTCTTCCCTGAAAAATATATCATGGAAGTGTAGTCTGGGGAAAGGCAAGAGGGATCTTCCAATTAACCAAGGTAACTAACAGTTTCCCTTTGCTTCACGGCCGAGGTTAAAGCAGAACCCAGTAACTGAGGTCTAGGGACTGTAGAGACCCCCAACTATCTTCTGAAATCCCAAAGGCAGGACTTAGGTTCAGATAAATCAACAGACAACTGTGTTCATGGTGTTGCATTGCCATAGAAACTGTAAAACTATAAAAAGACGTTTATGATTGCTCTATTGCTAGAGCGAGTTTCAGGCTGTCATAAACATGACACAAGTAATTTTGACTGCTAAAGCTGTGCAGTACCCATTAGGGAAATGATCCCTAGTGCTGCACTCTGATGTTGTCCACTGATGACATGAGAAAGGGAATCTTCTCAGTCATAAATCCTGACCACAGGAATCACTCAACCAAGAAATAAAACTTACAAAATACTATTTAACAAGTTATGATATTTACTTTGACCTATAAGGATTGTGATATGGCATTTACCTGTTTATCTAAATAGGAGGATTTTGTATGCTTATAGCTTCTTTGGTATATATGCATATTTTCCCCATAGTTTACAGCATCATGATAGGCCATTTCTAGTTACAATGGAGTAATTCACATGACCAGGTATATTGTTGACTGGTTTTCAATGCAGTTGTTAGATGTTATTGTGGAGGGCCTTTCTTTGGTATTAATTTGTGATTATATATTGGATAGTTGTATTAAAGTTAGGGTGCATGTTTAAATATATATAGATTTATATAGTAAGGAGAAATGTCCGTGTGTGTTGGGCAATCCAGTGACTGTTATATTTTTCTGCCAACATCTCTACCCTCCAATTTCTATTACAAAAATGTACTCTCCCAACAACTTAGGTTTGGTAATGTGACCAATGCTAGGGAAACCATAGTATCCAAGTACTATGGCCCTGGACAAAATGATTGATCAGAGAAGTGCTGGTACCTTGAGCCATGTCAACTGGAATTAATCTATGGAATTTTTCTTCCTGACATCCCAGAGAAAGTATTTTTCTTCCTCTATGCTATAGAGGGGTTAATAACCCAAAACTACAAAAAACTATGTTAAAAATACAGTCAAAGTATGAACATTAAGAATTAAAGCAGAAAATGATACATAGAATGTCTTGTGTCCAAACCATAAGAGACCTAGGGCTTCCCTATTTCCTGAAACACTGTCCTTAATTATTTGTGTTATCTAGTAAATCCTATGTGCTGTCTTAAACAATTCTTTTCTAGGCGATATTGAATTGGGTTTCTATCACTTGCAACTGAATGGGTTCTGAATAATGCAGCTAATTTCCAACTTCCTAAGATTTTAAGCTACTATGTTTGTTACCAGAAATATACCCAGGACTATTTCAGTATTCAATAAATATGAAACAGTTTCTAATGAAAAGTAGTCCTTCCATGATTAAATTTGCCATTGGTCCTTTAGGCTGCACTATATTTAGTGATTGGATCATAACAACCACCTGAAATAGCTAGGTGCAAAAATGGAAGCAAGGAAAACATGACTAAGGAGAAGGATGTCTTTCCTTCCTTCATCTTCCTTAATCCACTTAAAATAATTTACGAGGTTAAGCTTCATTGAAATAATATAGTTGAATATAATATCAATTTTCTCTAAACTAATATTTATGAAGGGACATGTTTTAGTAATTCAATGAATGCTTTTAATCTCAGAGTACAGACAACTGGCAAAGGCAAGCAAATAGAGATTCACAGATCTACCTGAATATGTGACCTTAAAATGAGTTACTTGCTAATCTGTACATTTTAAGGAAGGTGTGGTAGTTCACTTTCATAACTCCCATCTTCGTCAGCCTTGATATCAATGAATAGTTTCTTTGCCTCTCTGCACTAATTTCATAGTGCAGAGAGGCAAAGAAACATAGACATAAATCTCAATTTCAGGAGGAAGACAAAGATTTCAAGAGAGCTCACAAATCTTTTTAATCTCTTTTTAAGTTTCAAATAATTTTCATTTTGTTTTTTTTTTTTATTTAAAAGAACTATTTATGTATTGTCAATAGCAAGAGAAGGGAGTATACTTATACAGAAGGTGTTTTGTCTACAAAGTAAAGCAGGAGACTTAACTCCTTCTTTTATGGAATTTATACCGCTGCTAATGCAGTCTATTATCACATTAGCTGCTTGGGCAGACACCTTGTATAGATTAAACATAAATCTAAGTCCATTTGCTTGTTTCTAGAAATATCTATGCTACTGTTTTGCATATATTGTTAAGGATGGTTGTATAAATAAATTGTTAGTGACTTAAATCTTTCCATCTATGTAGTTTTCAGTCTAAGCCTTGAATTGTTTAGCGGACTCGATACAGAGAAGCTCGTCCAAACACTGAATTGTGTTATCTGATTTTTGTTGTTACTGAAACATTTGTCTGATTATATCGTATCACCTTTAGGAGTGTTCTATTGATACTTGAAACGTTGAGAATTCCTTTTCTGTTACTTGTGTTGGACTGAAATAATTTCCCAGCATTAATAGTGGAAAGTAGGCTTCACAGTAAATGCCTCCCTACTCTGTTACTGCACTGGTGAACTATTCCCATAATTCATGCTACCTCTGGGTAGCCACCCATTCTATGGTGCTTAGAACCTAATCCATTTCATGGTGATTTCTACTGAAAACTTGGGTTTTCTACGAATTGTATAAAGTAGACTCTCATCAAAAGACACAGTCCTTTTCTTCAAATGTGAAGCAGTCACGTTTAGGAGAGTATTTGGCAGGGACAGTTGTGAGATCGGTCACCTCCTGGCACTCCCACACTTTTCATCTTCCTCCTTCTCAATCCTAATGATAATAATACATTTACTGCCCCTTCTTATCATGATGAAGCAGCTTTTATTTCTTCTGGAAGTGGATATGCAATAGTGATTTCTGAAATATACAAATACAGAATCTTTTCTTCCTAAAGGCAATTTCTTGACTTCCTATGTAGGCTTGCTGGCTGGCATAGTATTTCAGCCACATTTTTACCAGAAAAGAAATTTTCTATGTCCTAATTTAGCTGAGAATGTAGTTTTTATCTTTAAAAAAAATTACCCTTAAGGCAGTTCCATTTTTATTTATTTAGTTATTTATTATTATTCTTTTTAATTTCACCAGTTTCATTTTACTTTTTTTTCAATCTTTAATTTCTTTATTGATTAAGGTATTACATATGTAACCTCATTCCCCTATAACCCCCACCACACACACACTCATGCTCTCATCCCCCTGTTGTCTGTGAGGTAACCCAATACCGTTTTCCACAATGGCTGCACCCAGTCTGCATTCCCAACAACAGCCACAAGGAGAAAGACAAGTACCATATGATTTCACTCATATATGGAATGCAATGAACAACATAAAGTAACAAAGCGGAGATGAGTCTTGAATACAGAGAACAGACTGACACTGTCAGGGGGAGGACATTGGGGCTGAGTGAGATGGGTGAAAGGATTAAGAAAGGGAAAAAAAAGACTCATGATGGACACAGACAACAGTATGGGGAGGTTGAAGAAGGTAAAGAGGAAATAAATTTTGATGGAAGGAGATTTGATTTGGGGTGATAAACACACACACAGTACAATATACAGATGATATATTGTAGAACTGTATACCTGAAACCCATATAATTTTATTAACCAATGTCACCCTAATAAATTCAATTTAAAATTATCCTTGCTGCTCTGGTTGGTTTTCTAAATGAAAAGGGAAAAATATTATAATTAAATTGCTCCTATCCTTACAGAAAGTGAACACTTTTCCTAAAAGATTCCATAGAATATGCATTTAATATTTGGTATATAATTTTATGTGATTTCAACCAATTTATATATCTATCTCCATCTCTATCTATATATTTATAGATATATATTACTTAGACTACATGAACTACATTTGCATTACAATGATTTAGAAAAAACTCAAATCACAGGCCAGGTATAGATAGGACCCAATATTCTCAACTTTATATTGCCATTTATGTGTCAAGATATATAAGAAAAATATAATTTTATTAAAAAGAGAAGATTTACCTGGCTAATATTTATATTATTACTAACACTAAAAATGAAATGTTTAATTAAAAGTTTTACTACTGGAAATGGAATATGAGTAGTGGAGTAAGGAGATAAACATTGTTGCTTACTTATTAAATATTAGGATTTAGGGACTATGGTATCATTTCATAAAATTTGTAAATATTTTAATTCTATTAACCAGATCCCAAATTTGTTTAGTATTACACAAAAATTTATTTTGTTGGGGATGCCTTTCAAATTTAAAGCAGCACTCTAACTCTCCCTTTCTCTGTCTGTATTTCTCATACTGTTCTTCCAATTAAAGTAGTTTCTTCCATGATTAACTTTAATCTTTCTCCCTCTCTCCCCCTTCTTCTTATTGTAGATCTTTCTCTGATTCATACTACAATTCAATAAGTATACTTTAATTATCTGCCGAAACCGGTTTGGCTCAGTGGATAGAGCGTCGGCCTGCGGACTGAAGGGTCCCAGGTTTGAGTCCGGTCAAGGGCATGTATCTGGGTTGCGGGCACATCCCCAGTGGGAGATGTGCAGGAGGCAGCTGATCGATGTTTCTCTCTCATCGATGTTTCTAGCTTTCTGTCTCTCTCCCTTCCTCTCTGTAAAAAATCAATAAAATATATTTTTAAAAAAAGTATACTTTAATTATCAACTTCAATAATTATTTCCAGATTTCAATATCATTGCCATAGATAACATATGGCAGAAAATTCAAATTTCAAAATATTTCACTGCTCATTTGAGGACCATAAAAGTTTATTAATTATTATAATTCTGATGTGTACAAAGTATAGAGAGCTACTGACTTAGAAATAGCATAAAAATTCTACAAATCGCTTAAGATGATAAGACAAAAAGTTGTCACCATCTAAATATGTTAGAACCAAGAGAATTTCTAGAAAAAGTATTTGTAATACTATGTAAAAACTATTTGCCAAGTGTGTGTGTGTGTGGGGGGGGGGCACTTAGAGAGCATGAGCAGATAAATGAGACTGACCGCCATATGACTGAAGAGGACTAGATCTAACTAAGAGGAGAAGAAGATTCATATTAGTTCTAATTTCAAGCTCCAACAACTAGTTTTTCCTCCTCCCTGAGGTCTGTTCTTCTGCTTAACAAGCCCAGGAATAACTGCACTTTGGTGTCACCAGCATGACTAGCTCCTTCTTTCAGTTTGTTTTAGAGATTGTAGAGATTCTATGTTCTTTGTATCCCTGAATGACATCTGTTCTTTTATTAAAACAATTTAGAGGAAATAAAAAATCAATAAACTTCTAAATAAGACATGAAATATGAGTCTTTTTTTTCTAAATTTATCCAAAAATAAATAAATGACATCAGATAAAATTTTACTACTACTAGAGAAGTAAAATAAATATATTCATATTTGAACCTAAAATACACAGCATAATTTCATATATATATATTTTATACCCTTAGTTTGTAGGAGAGGTATTGTCAGGAGATAAACTGTTCGAAGAGATTAGTCACTTTGCTCATCACCACACAGGGTATAGTAAATCAAGAAATTGCAAATAGAGACTTGACTTCAGAATTCTAGTTCAGGGTTTAGATCACTTTAGTGATTCTTGAAATCATAACGAAATAATTTGTTGTTTTTTGGAAACTGTAAAGTGGCACT
>NW_006296284.1:2190192-2201086 GCF_000327345.1 Myotis davidii
GTCCTGTTACCCTCCCTCCTCCCAGCCCCTACCCACACCCCCAGTCTTCACCACCCTATTGCCCGTGTCCATGGGCACTTTCTTAATAGGACAATAATCTGTCTCTTTGATTGCACCAAGATCATAAATCATTTGAGTACTCTTTTTACCTCAATATCAACTAACTAGAGTTTTACACATAATCTTCAGATGCTTTACAAGTACTGTTAGCACTTAGGTTTTATAGTTATGTCTTGGTACCAACACATTTTTACCCACCATCAACAAAATCCACAGCCTCTATTTTTCTTTGCTTTAGAATTGTCTGGAGTGTAAAGGTACATGGCAGATACTGGTTACATGGGCCCTTTTCAAAGTTTGTCATGTCTGACATAAGCAGGACAGTAAAATTGTAGCAGGCAATGTTGATTCCATTGTTGCTACAGCTTTTCTATCTCTTTGGCAAAAGTAGCGCTTCTCTCTAGTTTAGAGTTCAGAGTGAGAAAATATCAAGCTTTTAGTTCAAAAAGCACAGGATTAATATCTGATTGCCTCCACTGAAAGCTTCCAGAACAATTCTCAGGAATAACTACCAGTTGTCTACCTGCCATATCTTTTTTTAGAACAATGTAGAAAAATGATATAGTTTATAATGTGATTATGTGTTTGTCATGTTTTAGTGATAAGAGACATCTCTTAAACAGATTTTTCAATGTCAAGCTACAAGAACATTTTTACAGATGGAAAAGAACTGTAAGTTAGAAAAGATTTTAATTATTATAAGTAAACACCTGTAGGTTAAATGGTTTTCTAATATTTTACAATGTATTAGGAGTAGGATTATAAAATCATAACTTAAATTTAGCTTCTTATCTTATCAAACAATCTGCTAATTGGTTAGCTACATCTTTCAAAACACTTTTAGGGAACCGTCAACAGAAATGAGGAAAATAAGTTAATAACAAGGATGTTTTTCACTGTAAGTTAAAAGACAGGTAGAAAAATTTATCTTGAGAAACATTTTCTCAAATGTATCGTATATCTTGCTTTAACTGCTATGATGGCAGAGGAGTGATTATACTAATATTATAATTGCAAATATTATTGTAGAAGCTATAAAAATAAAGCCTTGTTGTGCACAAGAAACTTCTTTTGAAATTAGCAAAGAAAAAAAATCCAAAGTATAATTTCCCTTGGATAGCGGAGAAACAAAGAAGAGTTGTTATGGGAGTGAGCTGAGTGATCTCTAACTCCATCTAAGTTCTCATCATTCGATGCTAATGGACCTATGATGTCGTATGTAAGTAGTGATAACTTCACATTACAACTGCAAGAAAGATTCTACCTACTCATCTGTGTTCTTTAATATGTGACTTTGTCAGAACAAAAGCAAAAACTGAAAATATTAAATTCACGCTACATATGTTTTACCCTATATATAAAATAGTGAAAACTATTCAGTGGATTTCTGATAAAATTTTTAGTTCACTTTCTGAAAACTATGGAAAACCCTACAAGGAGATTGGAGAAAATCACCAGGCGTATAAAATTTTGAGTAACTGCTTAGTTAATGCCTCTTCCCAACTCATTCTTTTTCAGACAAAGGAAGAAGTGGGATTCACCCACATTGGCAGTATAGATATTTGGACAAATGAGGTGAGTGTTTTTTTTTTTTTTTAAATATAACAGTATGAATGACTCCCCAAAGATAAGCTACCAGAATAACCCTTTGAGTCCATACTCTACAATCATTTGAGTAGTCAGAAAATTCAAATATATAACTATTATCAACAAGACTCACTAAAACTTGTGAGAACCAATACCAAGAAAAAAAACAGCAAAAATAAAATGTAAAAACAATCTTAAGGAAATACTCATTTGAGATAACAGAAGTTTTAGGATAACTATGTTTAATACCTTTAGAGAGATTTTGGAATAGTTTGTAGAACTGTAAAATAAATGCCTAGAGTGTTTTTAATAAAAAGCCAGATAATGGAAATTTGTTTTGTATCACAAATTTTAATTTTTATGGTGATTAATAAAAAGTTTGACTAATCTTCCAAACTGTTCCAGTTAGAAAAATCTAATTTTGATATTCTCTATAATTCATTTAATGTCTTTTTTAATGTATCTGCTCTGACTGAATATTAGAATTAAAAAAAATTCAATATGCTTCTACTCATTTGGGTTTTATCATTTGTCTTAAATCTACACTGAATATCAATTAAAATACCTAGAAAACTTAACATGCTTTTAGTTCTATGTTGTTAGAGAAATATTTGAATAAATTTCCCCATTAATATATAAGGATAAGAATTACAATTCCCTCAGAAATATTAATTAACTTGAAACTAGAACAGGCAAGACAGTTCATTAGAAAATAAATTTATTGTTTTAATTAGTTATGTTCATTTATTTCATCGTATTTGGAACATTATTTTATATTCAATTTCATGATGTAATGAAATCGAAAAGTCTACATTTTCATTCAATCTCTTTTGACAGCTTGTTACTAAAAACCTACCATAGTGCTTGCTCCTGGATTTGGGGCTTAAATGTTCATGTCAGCACTGTGCTTGTTGAACACTGGAACAAGATTTTTTAAAAATGTCAAAATATTCAAGAGCAATAGGAATAATTTGTCAAAAAACTTCTGAGCAATAAAACATAATACTATTCAGCCCAGCTGGTATGGCTCAGTGGTTGAGCATCGACCTAAGAACCAGGAGGTCAGCATTTGATTCCAGGTCAGGGCACATTCCCAGGTTGTGGGCTGGATCCCCAGTAGGGGGTGTGCTGGAGGCAGCCGATCAATGATTCTCTCTCATCATTGATGTTTCTATCACTCTCTCTCCCTTCTTCTCTGACACCAATAAAAATACATTTTAAAAAATAATACTATTCAGTGCTTAATTTGTATTATAAAATTCAGAGTTTAACAAAATCTATGTAAGTATTAAGAACCACCTGTCATACAACTAGAGTATATATTATCTTGGGCAAGTAGTCAAGACTCAATCTAGTTCAATTTTCTCAAATTTAAAGAAAAAGGTAATACCTTGATTTATTTCATAGGGTTTTAAAGCAAAGCAAATGAATATATCTAAAATATATTTTAACATGAAGATTATAAAACAAGTGCATATTATCAGATTAAATAATTTTTACTCTGAACGTTTTTTATAGTAACCTATCAATTATAACATATTCACTTATGCTTTATAAAGTACTGTGTCAACTAAAAGTATAATGGAGCAAGTGAAAATTGGATTACAAAAGTGCTTTCTGTCCTGTGTGCATACATGTGCACATCCACACACCTTATATTGCCCTTTAGAGGCACAGTTCTCACTATTAAATAAGAGATTTTTCTGCCAAACTCTCACTAATCTACCTTTATTTTATTTGAAGTATGTCCAAATAAACTCATAAAACATAAAACTGTGGGTTTAACTTCCAGGGCACTGTTAGTCCACTCAAAATGATTAGAAAAAAATGTGAGCAAAGTTTCACTTTGTTTTCTACTTTGTACTACATCTAAGTATATGCTAATATGTTAAAAATTTTAATATAGAGCTGATATATTTTAATCAGTATGTATGTATATATTTTTATATCTGATGAAAAATGCATAAATGTGTAAACATTTCTATTATTTATTTCTATATAACAAACATGCTTATACAGATAAATGGTAACTACAAGTTGTTATATTCTTTATTCATAGTTTTATTACTGTGTCAAACCCATTTTTCCTAAATAGTATGCTTTTCCTTCTGTATGCATGTCAATATTTTTTTTTCTCAAATCACATTATTTTTCACTCTTTCTACATATAAATGAACAATGGGTGACCTGCCTAATGAGGAGGCTGTATATTAAAGATACCTTCAGTTCTACAACACAACTCTGCAGTATCAATATTGCTTCACACCACTGTCACTCCCTGGCAGATTGGATGACAAGTGCAAAACTGCCATTTTAAATTTGGTATAAAAAAAAGAAGAGGAAAAAGCTTACAACTTTATAAATAGTGCATGTATTTGTGTAGCCCAGTTAAAATCTATCATTAGGATGACATGAATGCATCAAGGAAAATTCAGCAAACACCAAGAAACTGCTAAGTGCAGCTGAGAGCTTTATGAATACCAAATTAATACCCACTACAAAGCCACATTTCAAGTCACATTTACTGAGGGCCATGTAAACTTGCTGAATGCTATTGAGAAAGCCAACATTATTCCAAGCTCCAGGCATGAAAGGACAAAACTTAACAACCACCTATTTCTAACTTTAATCCATGCAATTGAAAAGGTCAAAGTGTTAATGTTGATAAAGATCTTTTAGAAAGAGAAGTAGTAGAGGAGACCCTAATTATTAATCATCATCAAGAAAAGTCCTGAACAGCAATTAGCACACCATTGTAAAATAAGTATCTCAGAGATCTCTCAAGAGCATAGCACATTGTATACCAAAACAAAATCAAAGTTTGCGTTATTAAAGACACAGGGATAAAGGTTATTTCATACATCTAATACACAATTATGTTCAGATTTGTAAAAGATGCTCCACAGACTGAAGATGTCTAGTCATAATTACATTAAATAGTAGATCATATGATTTTTATTGTTGACATGTCCTCTCAGAAACTGCACTCTGCTCAGGGCACACTATTTGCAAAAGCAATCAGGTATTTGATTTGAGTTCATTATTATTGTAATCTTTCAGTGATGAAGTGTCAAGGTTTTTTATTTTAATAAAGAAAAGACTCAGAATTATTGTATTTTTTTCTCAAAATAAATCTCTAATTTAGGAAAGGAAAATAAACACTGAAATGTTAAAATAAAAATGTGACTCAGAGATGATAAACTAGTGCTATCCATTGCAGTATGATAATTACTTTGAAGAAGTATATTTAAAATGTTCTGAGAGCTTAAATGTCACTCTGCCATAGGGGATCCAAAAAGGCTTTAGAAGTAATATCAGATGAGTAATTTCAACATGATGAAAAGTCACCAGACAAATCCAAATCAAGGGACATTCTACAAAAGGCTCAAGTAATAACTCTCAGAAGCGGCAAAATTATTGAAAATAAATACTAGGAAACTGACATATATTGAGGGCATTTATTGCATAACTAAGTGCAATGTAGATCCTGTATCTTGCCAGAGTAAAAGCACATAATTGAAAAGACTGGCAAAATTTGCATAAATTCTGTAGTTTAGCAAAAGCATTGTACTAGCGTTAATGTCTTAAATTTTATAAATACACCAGTTATGTAAAACTAGAGGCCTGATGCATGAAATTCGTGCAAGGGGCTTGGCTCTCACAGCCCCACCTGCCTCAGCCAGCCCTCACAGCCCAGCTTCATCCGGAAGGTTGTCCAGAATGTTGTCCAGATGTTTGTTCTGCTTTTTGGTCTAATTAGCGTATTAACTCTTTATTATATAGGATGATACCATCGGGGGAACTGCATGAAGGGTGTGAGAGATCTTCCCTTATCTTTGCAACTGTTCCGCCCCCCCATTTTCTTTATATTTTATTTTATTTATTTAAGATAAAGAAGTCCAGAAAACAGTTGACACATTTATCCCACCCCCATCCCCTACAACTTACAACCACCAATCTGTTCTGTCTATATCTATAAGCTTGATTCTTTTGAGCCACATTTCAGAGAGGAAAAGACTTTACCAGTGCCTTCTGCCAGCTGATAGAAGGAAATTGATTTTTTACATTCTAGATCCCCTGACTTACAGAAGAAGAAAAAACAAAGGTAAGAAACATCTAAGGCAGTGGTTCTCAACCTGGGCTGCACATTAGAATCACCTGGGAATCTTTTTAAAATCCTGATTTCTGGACCTCATCCTCCGGAAATTCTGTTTCTTTGTTACTAATGTTGTGGCCCCAACCCATAACAAAGAAACAGAATTTCCAGAGGATGAGGCCCAGAAATCAGGATTTTAAAAAGATTCCCAGGCGATTCTAATGTGCAGCCCAGGTTGAGAACCACTGACCTAAGGGAATGTAGCAGCCCAGGAATGGAGACCCTTAAATGACAGAATTTTCTTTTGATCTTTCTTTAAACCAGCAGTTGCCAACCTTTCAGATCTCATGGACCACTAGTTGGCGACCACTGCTCCAGAGGTTTCCTTAAACCAGCGGTTGCCAATCTTTCGGACCTCACGGACCACCAGTGGTCGGCTGACCACTGGTTGGCAACCGTTGCTATAAACATTTAAAATGCAATATCCATTTTTGGTTGAAGCCTTTTGAAAAGAGGTCGTGGACTGGATTTGGCCAGCAGGCTCTATTTTGCTGACCTCTGGTCTACAGAGAAAACATTTCTACTTCCCTGGAAATAAACTCTTCTTCTCAGGCAAGTCACTGACTCCTCTGCTTGTTATTTATGAAAGCTTATCATGTTGGTGAAAACAAACAGATCATTCTAATTTCCATTGAGCCAGTGCAGCTGCAAATCAATGAGTAGAATTTCTGCTCAATGCAATTGAACTTGCAGATATTTGCTTTACAATAAGGAAAACAGTGAGTTTATAAAAACTGATTTTTAAATAATGTAATCTATTTTATCACATGTTGAAATGATGAAATTTTAAAATAGTTTTATCAATTAATTTGTACTAATGTAATTTCATGTTTTTCTACAATTGATATTTTCTATAATTAAATTGTATTGGCAAAGTGATAATAATTCAGACTATTAAGATATAACCATCTTCCCATACCTTATCCCCCAATATAATTGTTGTTTTAGACTGCATATGCATTTTGATAATTACCACTTATAAGGGCTATATTTAATTAAGGTTATGCTATGTATGTTGCAACTTAGTTTTAATATGTATAGCTACTTGTACTTTGCCTTGATAAGTATTTCAGTGTGTATAATTACATAGGTGGGTGGGTGACTATTTGGATTAACTTCTCTCTCCCTCACTTTACTGTATGATCTATGCACATAGTATTAATGACTATATAGTTTAATGCTTGCCACATACTAACACTTTCTTCTTTTTAAGGCTTCATTGCTTTTCTTATATCCAATACAACCTTTCATTAGTGTATAGTTGGATTGTATATGCCACCTTTATTGAAATAGATTATTTCAACAGTTTTATCACAAAGATGGTATAACAAATATCATGGAAAAATATAATTGCCTTTTAGAAGTAGACTTCTCAAATGGTAGATAAATTTTATAATAATCCCATGGACAGGCTTTTATTGATGATATTGTTTAGACAACACATCTATGATTTTCAAAATCCCCTAACATACGAGGTGATTCCCATCATAGGCCTCCCTGTCTTCTCTCTGGAGACTTGACCTTGAAGAGGCAGGTGTAACATAAAACCACTGGTTATCATGCTTTGTAACTTGAGGAGATTATACAATTTGAATAGAAGCACTCAGATAAAAGTGCTGAATGGAAATAAAATATTATTTCAAAATAGACTTCCTCTCATTATGCAGCATTGTTTCTGTAAAAAGAAGCTGGAAATCCAATTACAGAAAGGAATATTTACCAGGTTTCTGGCAGAGGCCTTTGACAGATGGTTCTTTGTGAAAACACCTAGTTTGTTTCAGGACAAAATATTTATTTACCAGAGTTAAATAATGTCACACTGTAACAATGAGATATGAGCCACAGCTATAGATTCTAGATTCAAAACCAGGTGGTAATTTTGTCTGATTGAAAAATACAACCAAAATTTCTAAAGCCTCTAAGCAAGAAAAGTAATTCAAACTGGTGACTAGACAGATAAGAAACTGACATGTCTCCATCTACCGGATTTTCACAGCAGTCTTATAAGTGGTGTGTGTGTGTGTGTGTGTGTGTGTGTGTGTGTGTGTGTGTGCTCAATTTGTCCTAGAAAATTTCTGAAAATCTCTATTTTTGAAATGTACATAACATTGTCTTCTGTACTTGGATATATCAACCAAAAATTGTTACACTGGTAACAATGAGATATGAGCCACAGCTATAGATTCTAGATTCAAAGCCAGGTGGTAATTTTGTCTGTGTTACTAACTATAATGCAAACAAAATAATAGACATTTAAAGAGTTATGTCACACTTGATTGTATCTCACATCACATTGTCAGAATTGCATCTTATTAAAATTAAAGTGTACATTTTCAAATGAAACTTAAGTAGCAAGTAAAACATTTAAAGAAAATGTATTATTCTGACTGTGAAGTGGAAAAGTATATGTTTCACTTGGTTTAAACCTAAATGAAAATGTTCAGAAACACTGCAAATACAAGAAGTTATACATAAATAGAACTGCAAGGACACTTTATGTAACAAGTCATTTCTGTTTAATAGAGCTTACTCATCTATAGTCCAGTTTTTGTTATATTCTGTAATGTAGCATTCATAATTTGGCTGAAGCCATTAACATGCACAGCTCACATTAAAAATCTATGCATAAAGATTCAAAAAACTTACTGGACTGTGTGCTTATTATGAATCTAATAGTTATGAACAATAGAATATATTTCAATTTATTCATAACTCAGATAACCTTTCAAATAATACTCCATATATTTGGGATTAATGTTAAAAAATAATATATTCCTTTGTATTTGTTAAATATATTTAGACTAGTGGTCCAGTGCACAAAATCGGTGCACGGGTAGGATCCGTAGGCCTGGCTGGCGATCAGGGCCAATCTGTGGGGCAACTGACAGGATGATCAGGGGCCCCCTGCTGGTATCTGCCCTGGCTGGCCTGTGGGCTGGGAGCAGCTCCTGCTTTGAGTGTCTGCCCCCTGGTGATCAGTGTGCAATGGTCATTCTGCCATTCAGTCAATTTGCATAGTAGACTTATATAGGATTCCAATAAAGGATTTTGAAACTAATAAAAACAATACACACTATAACATCATATATTTAATACTTTTGTTTACATATGATAAGGTTATCTTGTAGTAGGATGAATCTGGTGTTTCTGATGTGGGCATTTATTTTAAACTAGCTGGTGCATGAAATTCGTGCACTGGGGTGGGGGGTCCCTCAGCCCAGACTGCCCACTATCACAGTCCGGGAGCCATCAGGGGATGTCCTATTGATGGCTTAGGCCCATTCCTCTTGGTGGACCGGGCCTAAACTGCAGTCTGGCCTCTCGCTGTGAGCTGATCAGGGGAAGGCGCCACCCCCATCACCTGCTGCTGCTGCCACTGCTGGTCCCCAAGGTGTTTTCATCAACATGGACTCCAGTCCCTTCACCATGAAAAAATGATAACTTTCTTCAGGCATTTTCAAGATGTCTCTTTCATAGGATATGACACTTCTTTCTTTCTTTTTTTTACCCTCACCTGAGGATATTTTTCCAGTGAAATTTGGCAAGTGTGGAAGAGAGAGGGAAAGCCAGAGAGAAACATCAATGTGAGAGGGACACTTTGATTGGTTGCCTCCTGCATGAGCCCTAACCTGGGCCCTGGCCAGGGCAGAGCTTGCAACCTAGGTACATGCCCTTGATCAGAACCCAACCTGGACCCTTCGGTCCACAGGCCAAAGATCTATCCACTGAGCCAAACTGGCTAGGGCAGAATATGACATTTCTTAGTCCCTAAGAAATGGGGACCTTCGTTTTTTCCCTCCAGGAGGGAGGTGGAAAAACTCTAGATCACCTTCTTGGATTCTTATTACTGAAGTTATTAAGAATGCTGTGAGTGGCATACAGGGAGCTTAGCCAATAAGAAAAGGTGTTTCCTCTGCAGCTCATGGGCAGAGGCGGGCCTGTTGAGGTGCTGTCTCCTGGCTGCGGCAGCCTGGGCATGCCACCCTACCTCTCACCTCCTGCTCCCTGGGCTTGCTCCGCCTTGCTCTCTGCGAACCTGATCATGGCTGTGGCGTTGGGCAGGCCCTGCTTCCTGTTCTCTGCAGGTCCTGCTCCGCCCTGCTCGGACCTGCTCTTTGCTGCAGCACTAGCAAGTCCTTCTCCGCCCTGCTCTCCGTGTGCCTGCTCGTTGCCTGCACCATCCATGGACTGCCTCACTGCACAGCAGTCCCTTCCCCCCATCTGCATGCACAGCCTATAAAGAGGTAATATGCAAATTTGTCCGGTCATAACTGTTATGGCGTCCTGGACAAATTTGCATATTACTTCTTTACATATATAGATTATTGATGCTATTGATGTATAAAATCTGAGCTTTAGGACAGAGATATCCAATTTTATAAGAGGTTCTTGACTTATTCTTAAGACCAGACTATGTTATAATTATTATTAACTAGAGGCCCAGGGCACAAATTTGTGCACCAATGGGGTCCCTCAGCCTGACCTGTGGGATCGGGTCAAAACTGGCTCTATGACATCCCCTGAGGAGTCCCAGATTGCAAGAGGGTGCAGGCCAGCCCGAGGGACCCCACCAGTGCACAATCAGGTCCAGGAAGGAACACGAGAGGTTGGATAGCCAGGGAGGGACCACAGGAGGACTCCAGGGTGTGTCCGGCCATCTCACTCAGTCCTGATCAGCCAGACCCCAGCAACAAGGTAACCTACTGGTCAGAGCGTATGCTCCCTGATGGTCAGTGCACATAATAGCATGCAGTTGAGAGGCCTTACCATATCATTAGCATTTTATACTTTGATTGGTTGAATGAATGACTGGATGACAGGACACTTTCCTTTTTTTAATTTTTTATTAAACTTAATAGGGTAGAAGAGAGGGAGTATAGTGAGACACACTTTCTTTAATCCAGAAAAAAATAGGTGAGTTCTCTCTAAGTGAAGGATATGGGTTCCTTCTCACAGAGAGAATCTTGCTTATGACACCATCTTATACACCAAAGTATTGGATGGTTAATGTGACATTTTCTAGGGATCCATGCCTGAAAATTGTGTGCATTCTATCTATAAGCAATCTTCCCAGGGACATCCTGCTCTGCT
>NW_006296284.1:2201129-2213113 GCF_000327345.1 Myotis davidii
GATAAAGAATGTTATCAGTCTATTTTAAGAAGTCTACTTATCAACATATTTACAAGTAGATTAGATTCTGTCACTTTCTGTCTTTCCCCAGGGGTATCCCTCTCTTAACAAGGACAGAAAATGAGCAGGCCAGCTGCTTTCACACCTTTCTTCTGACCAAAAAAAATCCCAGTTCTTAGTAGGGCACCTAGAATATAATAAATTTTCATACTATATATTATCTCAGTGACTGGAAATAATGATTCCACTATGATTTTAATATCTCACTATGTAATTTAACACAATTTATGCATTTTAAAAGACAACAGGGGGACCTCTTTACAAAATATTGTAATGAACATTCTTGCTTATCTTTCTTGGAGCCTTTATTTATTCTTTCCTTAATGTAAATTTACAGAGGTGGAATTCTGGGTCTAAAAACATTCAAATAACATTATTTTCAGGCAGTTGACAAAACTACAAATAGGAAGATTATACCACTTTACATCCCTGTCAGTAGTACATAAAATATTAAGTCACAATCTCATGTTTTCTGATGACAGATTTTAAATGTTCCTAATCTTATAAACTAAAATAAAGTGAACTTTAAAATGTATATTTCCTTGATTACTAGTAAATAAAATATATTGCGTATGATTATATCATTTATTTTTATAAATTGACTGTTGATATATTTTATTTATTTCTATATATTTCTTTATATTTTCCTGCAGTTTTTCCTTTCTATGTTTATACACTAGTATATGATTTAACTAGTTGTGTAGTGTGCTTGTATACATGTACACACATATGTGAATGTGCATTTTTCTCTCTCTGCACACACACACATACCCACACACACATTCACCTGCTTAAGAATTAAACATGCCACAATTATTTGCAAATGCATTGGTTAATCTCTGATTTTGTTAGTATAATAGACATCATTCTACAAACTTATAAATGTGAATTACACCATAAAATCTGGGTTACTGATATGCATTGTTGTCACAGGGTAGGGTTTTATTATATAGGATATAATATTCAAATCACCCGAACGGCGGAATGACCAGTCACTATGACGTGCACTGGCCATGAGGGAGCAGACGCTCAATGCAGGAGCTGCCCCTTGGTGGTCAGTGTGCTCCCACGGGGGGGGCACAGCTCAGCCAGAAGGCAGGCTCACGGCTGGCAAGCACAGCAGCAATGGCAGGAGCCTCTCCCACCTCCAAGGCAGTGCTAAGGACCCCTCGGGGGCTGCCTGGCAGTTGGACATCCCCCAAGGGGTCCCGGACTGCGAGAGGGCACAGGGCGGGCTGAGGGACCCCTCCCCCAGTGCACAAACATCACACACCGGGCCTCTAGTGTGATCATAATGTCCTAGGTTATAATTCAGCTCTAGATTCTCCATTGAGAATATTTGAATGTTTTATTGTATTCCTGACTTTGGAATTTTCTTCAAACTTTTAGAAATGATATGCCTCTGAAAAACAGAAGTCATAAATCAAAAGTCTTTAGGAAACAGGGAGTTTTCATGTCTAATAATTAAAACTGATATCATAAGGTATGATGCCAACAGTGGCCAACTAAAAAATGCAAGTCCAACTAAAGGCAAATGCATTTTGTGTAATTAATTTTGGTCAAACAAAACCTGTTTACTGGCTGAGTCCAGAATCAGTTCCAATAGTTCTCAACTTTTAGAGAAAATTCTGTATGTTAGTGAAAAACATTATATTATTTCATAGCATAGAATAAGTTCCTCCTAGCTTTAAATCCACAAACACAAACCTACAACACTCCTACACTACACATGAATATATATATATATTTACATGCATATATGTCATATTTTTCCTATCAGTTCAAGTCAAGCATATAAATAAGTTTTTGTTTTAGTATTCTATATATGCTAGAAACTTTAAAGTAACAATAACAAAACAGAACAAAAACCTATATGTAGGAAGACAATTTAGACATATGGCTAGTTTTTATCCAACAGAAACAAAATTATGAAATATTTTTTTTTATTTGTTTGATTTCTTCCTTACCAACTAGAATGGGGGGGGGGGCTTTGGAATGAGTAAATATTGGTATTATCTCTCCATTTCTTCCAATGATATCTTTCTCCAAATGTTTGATTTTTCTTGCAACCATCGTATTTAATGTATATCATTTTTATATTCATCCTAGTGGTCCAGTGTATGAATTTGTGCACATTGAAAGGAAATTAATTAGAAGAAATATTTTAATATCACTATTAGCCTTTTCTCTATAATAGAAGTGTCAACCAAATTTACGATCGACAATGACAGATGGAAACGCACATTGTGATTAGCACCAGCAAGAGATTTATATGTATCACGCATGCACGAGTCAACTTAGCCTTTTTTATAGAGAGAATAAACCTGATTAACTAGAGCAGCTTTCTGATTTAGCTAAACTTTTTCCAGCCCCAATTTCTCTTTCAGGTAGCATCAAATGAGATGAGGTATGGGAAAATGCTTCACAGACATTTGGTTAAAGTGTGAAATGTTTCCACCTGGCTATAAAGCAAGTCTTCTGCTAATTAACATTGGATACTAAAGTTGTAGAAGGATTAGAGTTCCTTGTATTTCTTTTAAAAGCCCATAACAACGTTTTGTTTTTAATGTCCTGAGAATGATTCAACTTACTGATGTATGATGCATTGTAAAAAAATGATAATTCCATTTATCTTTGGCTTTAATAATAATTATTGGGAGAAAGAGAATGTCCATGTTTTTTTTTAATGGCATTTCTCTTTTAAATATGATATCAAATAAAGTATAATAAAATGGAAATATGTATAAGCACAGGAGGAAACAAAGCAATATCCCTGTAATCAAACTAAATGAATAAAATAAAATATTGGATTCAATAATACTTAGATTACAGAATTAAATGCATCAATTCAGTGAAAGTTTATTAAGAAACATTCTGGCTTGTTTAGTGACATTCATCCATTTCTTTATTAATTTTCTTACTTTTTTTACATGGTTAAACTTTTAATGTTATAAAAGCAGAACTTTCTAATTATGCAAAGATTAATTGATCCCTAAAATGTTATGTATTTAAAATAAAAATGTTGGTATTTCTGGGCCCAAAAATTTCTGCAAAACAAAGAATTTGAAAGGCACTCTCAGATCTGGCCAAAATAACGAAACAGATCCAGCAAGGTGAAGATCTGATGTTATTTTGACAGACACAGGAAATAAGGGCTGCATCTGCCCACCTCAGTCCTTGTTGTCAATGCTTCACTTGCACTGTCTTTCAGCCATTTCAAGCTTGGGAAGAATGAGGTATATAGTTAACATTAAGTGACAAGGTCACCACTAATGATGTCCTGGAGGGCAGACAGTCTAGTTCTAAATTCTGAATTGGCCATGTGGAAAGAAATGAGCATAAAACATGAAAAATCATTGCATGTAAATTCAGTGATAATAATACATAAATAACTTCTATGCTTTACAAAGCACATGTTAATACAGAGTTTATTGTGATAATCACAATAAAACCATAAGGAAAGACAATGTTTCCATCCACATTTAAGAACAATAAAATTCATGTTCAGAATGAAAAGGCATCTTTAAAGTCAGAAATTGATAATATAAAGTATGTTTTCCTAAGCAAGACAAGGAGGAAGAGAAAGTCCAAAGTGTAAATTGTTAATTTGAGTTATAAAGTGACAGTCAATGCAAAATGTCAAAGTAACTCAATACATATAAAATATTAGTAATCCTGGTTGCAGAAGGGAATAGAAAGGAAAAAATAAAGCAAAAGGCTCCATAAATAGTAAATCTGACAATAGATGCCTTTACAGCTCTGTCCAAATGTGTGATTCAGTAAGCCCTTGAGTCTATAGTTTGTTGAAGCCTATAATACAATTAAAATTATATGAATTTGAACTTAAATCACAACCTTCATTTTCTTCAGGTCTACTAGCTGCTCATAACTATTACCTATCTTTGTTGCCTCTGTTGAAAAAAAATTATATTGCTTTTTCATTACATGATTACTTATCTACTTTATGAGCTGTTGAATACCTATTATCTCAATTCACTTTTGAAATTATTTAATATTTTACTTCTTTACACATAGATACTAACATAAATTTAAAACCTATGTTCTGATGATTCTTAATCATTGAAATTGTTATCTCTTATTAGAAGTTGTCCCACTCCCACCCTTTCTACAATCGGTTTAATATAATTTTTCAAACAGGTAAACCCCCAGAAACAGTGAAGCCTACTTATTTCACTTTACAGATGAGATGCGGTTAAAAAAATAATCCTCATTCTAAACCAAACCTTAAGAGTTTAAAAGAAAGAGAGCTCACACCCGACCTCTGTTGTTTACCATTATGTACAGATTAGCACTGAGAGCTGGATAGCTAATTTAACAGTTCAGGTCAGATTTCTTTCTCTTGTTTTTCTTAAATGAGTACCTAACCCTTTAGCTTATATCAAGTTTAAAAATATGCTCAACAAAGGATACAATATATTATTTTAAAATGCTAGGGTAAATATGTAATTTAGAAATGAAAGCACCGGCCTCTTCTTAAACTTTAGGCTAAGTAAGTATGTGACTAGATGGCACTCCACTCCAATTTACTGGGCAATAATAGAATTCTAAATGAAAGATATAATTGTGAATTTATTCACTAACAGAATATGTAATAACATATCTCTCTGTTTTAAAATAATCATGGCTATATGTGATCTATAATATCAAAATATGTATTTTATATCAAGATGGAAAAAATAAAAACTCATTTATTTATTTTTTAGTTTTAAAGACTGTCTTAAAAAGAAATATTTTAAGTTCAGAGTAAAATATGAAGAAGGTATAGACATTTTCCATATAACCTCTGACCTCACATAAATATAGCTTCCCCCATTATCAACCTCCCCCATCAGAGTGATCCATTTGCTATAAATTATGAATCTACATAGCCATGATAATCACTCAGAGTTCATAGTGCAATTCATATCTGGAGTTGTACATTCTATAGGTTTGGACAATTATATAATGGCATGTATCAATCATTATACTATCGTACTGAGTATTTTTACACACTACACATTCTCTGTGTTCCGCCTAATCATCTCTTCTGCCCCTTCCCAAAGCCCTAGCAACCACTGATTTTTTTACTGTCCAGAGTTATGGCTTTCCTAGAATACGGTTGTAATCATACAGTATGTAACCTTTCAGACCGGTTTCTTTCAGTCAGTAATATACATTTAAGGTTCCTCCCTATCTTTTCATGGATTGATAGTTCATTTATTTTTATTGCTCACTGATATTATTTTGTAGTCTGTCGATGTGATGAATTATATTAATTGATTTTCAAATGTTGGACCACCTTTGCATACTTGGAATAACTACCACTTGGTCATAGTGTATAATTATTTTTATACATAGTTGGGTTTGAATTGGTAATACTTTCTTGCAAATTTTTGAATCTATATTCATGAAAGATTGTTCGATAGTTTTCATTTATGAAATGTCTCCTCTGGATTAGGTATTAGGATAATGCGGGCCTCATAGAAAGGTCTATTGTCAAAAATTATTTTAAGGTTTGTATGTCTAAATAAGTCTTTATTTTTTTCCTTACAGGATAAATAATTTCACAGGTTACAGAATTCTAGGTCGGTTATAGTTTTTCTCTAAACACTTTAATATATCACTCCACTCTGTTCTTGCCTGTATCATCTCTAAGAATTTGGATTTAATGCCTACCTTTGCTCCTCTATAGGTAAGATTGTATATATCTATATATATCTATATCTATATATCTATATCTATCTATATCTATATCTATCTATATCTATCTATCTATCTATCTATCTATATATATATATCTATATATATATATATAGAGAGAGAGAGAGAGAGAGAGAGAGATCAAAAGGTTGCTTTATATCCATGCCCCAACCTGGGATCCAAACCACAGCCCAGGTACCTAGTTATGTGCCCTGACTGGGAATGGATCTGGCAACTTTTCAGCACACAAGACGATGCTCAACCAACAAAACCACTATGGCCAGGCCATAGGTAAGATTTTTTTTAGATATTGTGGATTCTTTCAGAATCACTTTTTCTTTACCTTTGATTTTCTGTAGTTTGAAAATGATATGTCTAGTCATAGCGCCTTAGAACGTTGTTATGCTTGGTGCTCTCTGAGCTTCCCAGACCTCTGGTTTATTGTTTGACGTTAGTTGGGTGGGAAATCTCAGTCATTGTTTTTTGAAGCGTTTCTTCTGTTCCTTTCTCTTTTTTCTATGTGGTATTCCCACTGGACATGCGTTATATTCTCAGTGGTTGCCCCATCGGCCTACGGTATTGTCTGTGTTCTCAGTCTGTGTTCTCTTAACTTTTCAGCTCTCTGCATTTTTATTGACACACCCTCAGACTCAGAGGCTCTCTCCTGAGCAGCACCCAGTCTGTCAGTGATCTCACCGTGAAGGGAGGTTTTATGTGTTAACTCCCTGGCCTATGGGATACCCACATAGCTGGTAACACTTTCTGGGGGGGAGGGGTGTCTTTGAGAATGTTTCTGGGAGTGATTGGCATTTGAATCCGTTGACCGAGTAAAGAAGATTTTGCCTCACAAACTGGGGCTGCTTCATAGGAGCTGTTACAGGCCGAAGTAGAGCAACCACCAAAGTAAAGAAAGGGTGAAGTCTTGCTCTCTTTAAGTTAGTAAGTCCATTTTTCCCTTCCCTTGGACATCAGAGCTCCTGCTTCTTGGGCCTTAACACTCCAGAACTTAAACTAATGGTCCTCCTGCTCTCAGGACTTTGGCCTTAAATTGAATTATATGGCTGACTTTCCTCTTTTTCTAGCTTGCAAAATGCTTGTGTAATTTCTTGGCCTCCACAACCATATGAGCCAATTTCTATAGTAAATCTCATATCTATCTATCTATCTATCTATCTATCTATCTATCTATCTATCTATCTATCTACCTACTATCTATCTATCATCTATCTATCTCATCTATCATCTATTTATCTGTCTCCTATTGGTTTTGCTTCTCTAGAGAACCTGAATAATGCACCATCAAAGGCATTTATTTCTGTTACAGGGTTTTTGGCCTTTAGTATTCTGCATGGTTCTATCTTAGGATTTCCAACTCTCTGTTTACATTGCCCACCTGTTCTTGCATGTTCTCTACTTTATCCAATAGATCCTGTAGCATATTAATCATAGTTGTTTTAAAATTTCAGTCTGATAATTTTAGTATTCCTTCCCGTCTGCTTCTGATGCTTGGTCTGTCTTCAAATTGTGTTTCTGTATTTTATTAAGTCTTGTAATATTATCTTGATAGCCAGGCCTGATATACTGAGTAAAAGAAGCTGCTGTAAATAACCTTTCAATAATGTGGTGGTAAAGTATGGGGGAGGGGCGTATTCTCTAGTCCTATGATGAAGTATCAGTCTTTAGTGAACTTATGTCCCTGGACTGAGAACTTTGCCAGGCTATTCTTCCCGCTTGGGTAGGACAGGGTATTTAGAGAGGCCTGGGGGTGTGTATTTCCTTTGTCCACCTTGGAAGGCTGGAGCTGACTAGAGTTGGTCAGGCAGGCTCCTGTAGGACTGCAGCAGGTGAGGCTTTGGTGAACTGGTCTTCTCTGAGGGTAGGTCTTGTTTAGAAGAACAGAGTGCTCTGGTATATTTCAAATGTTTCTTTTTCCCCTTGCCTTGCAAGCAGCAGAGGCGATTTTTCTCCAACTTTTACTGTGTGATCCTGGTTTAGCTCCTGGAGGTAAATCTTACAAATGGTGAGGCTCCTCTATGTGTGAGTTCCCCTGGAGGTTTTTAACTCTGAGTGGCCCACACGGAACAGAAATTCATCAGGAACAGCTCTGGTTTCCCTGCTCTGACACTCCATCCCCTGGCAGTTTACGCTCTCGAGAACTTGTCCTGTTAAGTTGTACCTCCCTTTACTCCTAATTCTCCAGTCTTGGGTGGGATGGTTTTTCATATGTCCTCCCCTCATTGTGTATCTAAGAAATATTGATTTTTCAGTCTATTCAGACTTTTACTGTTGTTAGGAGGAAGTGCTGCCTTCTGAGCTCCTTCCAGGCTGACCCAGAGCCCAGAACTGATCTATTTTATTTTTTTAATAACACAACTAACTGCACTCGATCTCTTTCTATAACCTGATTAGAGTCCTATGTGTCCCCTCTTAGGCCACTGTTCATGTTGATACCTGAATGAACTTCTGTGTCTATTTACACCCATTTTTTTTTTTTACTTTTTTCCTAATGTTTGATAATCTGGATGTTGCAATTTATGAATTCTCTCTTGTTAACTGCAATTATCTGAAAATGTGTCAAAACAAATGTCTCCTTGCCCAACCACCTTATGGGCATCTATATCTTAGAATCTATTTCTCTCTAAAAGCTTTAGCCAATTTATTACTTTTCATGTCTCACTCCTTTCCTTTCTTCCTTCATTTTACTTAAAAATTCTGGTGACTGTAAGATCTGGGTTATCAGGAATCCTGTCAGAAGAAAACTAAAAATGTTGCAATGGAACCATGCAGAAAAAAATGACAATTGCTTGTATTGTCATTCAGCACAGATATTTTATTCAATATATTGTGATAGTAAAAGGAATAAAGTTATAGCACCATATTTCAAGGAATTTGCAATACACTTGTATTGCATACAAGAGAATAAAAACGTGTACATATCACTATCATAGAATGCCAGGTAAATGTGAGCCAACAAGGTACATGATGTTATGTAATTTAATTCAAGGAATACTGAGTGTATTAACAAGCACTGTGCTGCAGGCTGGAGAGAAAATGATGTTTTCTTAGCAGCTCTCTGTCTAATGAGAGACAGAGGAAAGTAAACAAGCCATTATGATACAATGAGAAAAGTGCTATGAGAGAGGAAGGTTATAATAGTTAAAAAGAAAGAGCACATATCCCACACATTACTGTAAAGCATTTTTTTTAAATTTAAGATTTTAGAATAGATAAACCTTCTAAAGATCCTCAATAAAAAAGTTGCATCAGATATTAGGCGGAATAGAGGAAATGGTATATAGGTTGACAAGTTCTTTCTCTAAAGCTCGATGCTATTGAGGAGTACAAAGTCAGGTAGAAATATTCTCAAAGACTTTAATCTTTTAAGATAGCCTCAATTTTCTCTAAAATTTCTTTGGTCAGCAAAATCCTATTAATCAAAACACAGAAGTTTACACATTTGCCAGTAACTCTAGGAAATGTATAACTCCTATAAATGTTAACTAAAATAAATACAAAATCATAGAAGCATAAACAATTAAACTCAAAGGGTTTGGCATAGACAACATGGAGAAGGCTCATGCATGTCAGTTTAGCCCCTCAGAATATATTCTTTACTTCAAATTATACTAAACATGGCTCTAATTATTAATTATTACTATAATTTATTGAGTATTTTATGCTTTATAATTTCAGTCCTATCAATACATTCTGGAGTAATTCAGTTCCAATGTATTAAAAAAAGGAAGAGATTGGAGAAGATAAAAACTAGAAACTGGCCAAGTCACACCTGACCTATGTCTTCTAATAATCTGGCAATTCTTCCACAACATTTCAACTCCTGGTAAAATCTTTGTTCAAAAATTTGTGATTTTACTTTATTTTCTAGCTTTTTTATTGCCTTAAAATCTATAAACTTTCTGCAAAAAAATTATCTTTTTTTCTGATTTTAACACTAAACTTTTCAAAATATTAGTTGTAGTAGGAAATTAAATAAATAAAACCTAAAATAAATAAATGTAATAAAGTACTTAGTGCCCCCCCCAAAAGGCCTTTGCATTAATTTCATGTACAGTTTATTTTTAACAGAACTGTGTGCCCATTAGTTTAAAAACCACCATCCATTATGCACATATTCTCAAATTTGTACTATTAAAATAACTCATTTGATTCTTTAAATATTCTTTTAAGAGAGATATCTAAAACAAAACACAGTTAAACTAATTCATGTTATTTTAAAACTGTGTTACATGACACGAAGTATGTTTTTTTTCACATTGTCACATTGGTAAACATTTATATTCTCTAACTTAAGCATACATTTTCAATGTGAGTGATACACCTTCCAAAGGGACAAAAATTATATCTTAGGGGCTAAAATACCTCTCTATATAAAAGCCTAAGCAACCGTTAAGACTGGACAACCAGACAGCTGGATGATTGGCAGCTATGACTCATACTGACCACCAGGGGACAGACGCTCAATGCAGGAACTGCCCCCTGGTGGTCAGTGGTGGTCAGTGTGCTCCCACAGCCAAATTCCCCTGGCCGCTGACCTCCCATGGTCCTTCCCCACAGCTAGCCCCAATTGGGACTGAGCAAGATGGCCCCAATTGGCCAGGAGGGACCCCACCCATGCATGAATTCATGCACCGGGCCTCTAGTGTTAAATATAAGATGCATGGTCCTGCAAAGACTCACAGTACATCAACAGATAGACAGTATATTTTGGTATTAAATGTTATGGTAGTGGGCAAGTAGGGAAAATAAAATGTTTAAAAGCCTAGTAGAGAATAGGGACAACAATGAAAAATGTTTGAAATATACAGTTCTCAAGATTAGATCTCAGTGGATCTCAGAATCTTCTATTCTGAGAGAGAGAGAGAGAGAGAGAGAGAGAGAGAGAGAGAGAGAGAAGAAAACTTAAGTTGTAGAAGTTTTTGAAGTGGAAAAAGGCAGGTTTAATATATAGGGCCAATGTCCACTTATCCACAGTTCCAAAATCTCAAAATTCTGCTTGGAAATCCAAAAAAGAACTTAATAAATTGGCATCTGAAGAAATACTAATCTAGATATCCCTGAAATCTCATTTATTACCTTCCTTTTGGTAGTTTAGCAATAAGCCATTTCAGCAGATCTGCATTAATGGAACAGCAAACTAATAGCATCCGATTCCAGTTCCAGAGCCTTCTCTCCTCCTTCCTGGGGAGGCCACTTCCCTTATGCTCACCAAACTGCTCCCTGCACACCTTCATTATGGCATCCCTTAAGTAAGTGAACATTTCAGGGTGGGTTTTCTTCTAGAGTTAGTTCCACGGTGTGCCCAACCCAGTTACATCCTGACTAAGAACAAACCTGACCTGAATTTATGTGAGGCTATTGGTTGTCTTTACTTATTCCTCAATGTAAACATTCATTCATGCAACACCAGGAATATTAATGTGTTTGCTTGCAGATTGCTGCCCCAACCTCATTCAAGTGTTATTAAATATACAGAATATTTACTATGTTACCTCCCTAAAATTTAAAGAAAAATCTATATGTCAAAAATTATCTGGCCCTACAGGTTTCGGATAAGATTACAAACATGCAGGAAATGCAAAGTTTTGCCAAGGGACTCGAGAGCATGTAACAAGGTGTGAGGTGCAGAATAGGAAAAATAGAAAACTATGTACCATTGTGTTTGTGGTTAAGAGGAGGTTAAGTGTAATAACTACACATGTGTGGGATGAACCTGAGAGATGATTTCCTTGATGCTATGATCCTTTATTGTGTGTCCTTCCAATTAATAATGTCTGCAACTTTTGCTTTGGATTTCCTCTGAAGACAAGGTAAGTTGTCCCTTTCCTTTCACCAGCATTATTCAACAAATAACTATCTGGTATTTTAGGATTTTAAATCTTCTGATTTGCTTACCTATCTTACCTACTGAAGGTGGGTTTTAACAATTTCCCCATGGGGTGAAACCCCAGTTGCCACAGTATTGCTGGCTTAACTCTATGTGCTGCCCTCACTTTCTCTTTTTACTTCTGCACTTCTCTACTTGTGCTTACTGCCCCTTCCAAATGAACTATTTACACTTGCCTGATCCTGGGAGAATACAAACTAAATAAAGACTTCCAAATTTTCACACTCTTAACCAAGGTTTGGGAATCCTTTGATTAAATCCTATATTAATGCCAGTGCTTCTGCTTACTTATATATCTCTAATGCAGTCCCAGTCCCAG
>NW_006296284.1:2213574-2223427 GCF_000327345.1 Myotis davidii
CACTGTAATTATTTTGAGATCAGTGTTTTTTCTCACAGTTCTTGGGACATCCTCCTGTGCTTCTGACAGTACCAGGTTTATTATAAGAGCTTCAAAACTATTTTCTTTTTAAATATATATATTTGTATTGATTTCAGAGAGGAAAGGAGAGAAAGACAGATAGATAGAAACATCAATGATGAGAAAGAATCACTGATCTGCTGCCTCCTGCATGCCTTCTCCCGGGGATTGAGCCCGCAACCCCCGGCATGTACCTTTGACCAGAATAGAACCCTGGACCTTTCAGTCCACAGGCTGACACTCTATGAATTGAGCCAAACTAGCTAGGGCTGTATTATATGATTTTTAATGAAAAAATACTATGGTTAAAAGCAGTTAGTCTTAAGCCATTTTTAAAAATAGCTAAATGAATATGTCATTAAAATCAGTGCTTATTTCATACCTCAAGACATTGTTGTAGGACAAATGCCTTTTAATAGCTTAATCATTACATATGCTTATGTGACTAATATCCATTTATTATTTAAATCCTCAAATGGATATTTCTTTCCAAATAATCACTCCCCTAAACACTGATGTTTAGCACACAGATGTATGAGCATCAGAGCTATTATTGCACAACTACTTTGAGATAGCACTATATAAAGTACTTTACATACATTAGTGGTAAAGTTTCCCAATAACTTTGGAGAATATGGATTATCTACATTTTTGTTTTCAAAGAAACTCACAGTGAGGATAATTTGATCAGTATTTCTTTTTGTGCTCTTAAAGGATTCACAGAAAGAACAATATCACAAAAACTGAAAATGCAATGGGAACAAAGGTATGAAATGACAAAGAGCCTGTTGATGATGATGATGATGAGAGAGCGAGAGAGAGAGAGAGAGAGAGAGAGAGAGAGAGAGAGATGATAGATAGATAAATAGATAGATAGATAGATAGATAGATAGATAGATAGATAGATAGATGATAGATAGATAGACCTCAAGGACAGGCAGGGGAGGAACAGCATCTTTGGAAAGAGGAAACCCTCAGAATACTTTGAATGGAAGAAACAGACAAAACTAGCTTTCCTTGGTAAACCTGTTTGTCAAGTGGCTGATCCTCCTTCTACTGCCTTTCAACATAGTAGGAAATGAATGCAGTGATTCCAAGAATTAACCATTGAGATGAATCCTATTCCAGGAATCTCAGACATTTATTTTCATATAGTTCAGAAAAAAATAAAAGAAAATTTAGGAAAACTATAAGCCTTTAAACTAATATCATTCCCTTCCTTCCCTGACTACACACTTTCCTACACGCAAGCTAATGAAAACCAAGGGTAGTATTTGTTTCATTTTTTTCATTTATAAAATGTCAATATATATGTTTATTGACATTAAATTCATTTTCTTCAGTTATAAACAGATTTAAGAATATGTGTATGACTTCTATTGATATGAATACATATAGAATACATATTCATAACAGGTTAGTATACAATATCAGCAACACTTAAAATTCATGCTTTGGAATAAGACTATTTGGACATTCAGTCTGTAATATTCACTACCTATATGGCTTTGGATAAGTCATTAGCTATTTGTGTCTTATCTAAAACAAATGAGCATACAAATATTACTAAGCAAATGTAGCTGTTCAGAGGATTAAATGAAATAACCGATTTGATGGAACTAGCTTAAAGTCTGATATGTAGTGAATACTCAATTTTTTTCTATTATTTTTATTATGTGAATAAAATAAGTTTTAAAGTGGTCAGAATATTTTAATGTCTCAGATATAATTAAAAAAAAACTATTTTTAAAAAAGGGGCCTGAAACTTTTCTTAGGAAAATAGCACTGTTGTATAACACTCGTTTTCATGATTTTTTTTTTCAGAAAATGGTTTATGATCTGAACTTTTTATTTTATATGAATTATTCTGAAACTATCAGGAGGGCAGAGAGCTAATTAAAGAGGTTCTCTGTAGAAAACCTCTCCTTGGCCTGAAGCCAATAGATCAGAAAAAGAGGAAGAAGCACAGAGGGGAAGGTGGTGTGGTTCTGATGAATTTCTAATGAACACCGAGGGTCAGCAGGTCAGGCTACAATAGCGTGATGTGCCATAAATAATTTTTACTCACTTAAACCTGTAGCCATACATACCTTTTATGCTTTCTTCATATATAAATATTTGTAGGTTCTGAACAAGAGAAAACTAATAATTTATAAGTCTATAATAGGTTGATTAATGATTAAAAATTAAGGTGTGTATCAATGTAATTTCATTTCCCAGAAACATAATGAATGATAGAAACTATGTAATAATAGGTGTGCAGTTTTTTCCTGTCATGCTCTTTTGAACCAGTTCCTTTTAGACTTTTACCCTCACTTTCTACCTCAAAAAGTTCAACTGTTTTTTGTTTGTTTTCATCAAAATTAGCAATGACCTCTATGTGACTTACCCCTACAGTTAAATTTCAGTTGACATTTTATTTTAACTTGGAAGGATCATTGAACAAAACTGATAATTCCTTCATTAATAAAGTCATTTACTTCATGTCCATGCCATTACACATGCTAGCTTTCCTTTTTTCTCCCTGATTACTCTTCTGGTTTCTCCTAATCCTTTGACCTCAGTTTATTGATACTGAAATGCTTAGGGATTATCCTTGGGATGCTTTTAGTGTCTTAGTCTACGTCCTTACTTGATGATCTCATCCAGTTTGTCTCCCAAATTCATATATTTCTAACCCAAAGTACTCTCCTGAAATTCAGAAATAAACATATACCTTGCTATTGAACATTTCAAGTTGGATGTTCAATAGGTACATCACAATTCACATGTTCAAAAGAGAGCGCCCACTGCCTCCAAATTCCCCTCTAAACTTGCTGCGCTTATATGTGCCTCCATCTCAGATAATGACAATTCTAGCCATCCAGTTATTCAGGCCAAATAAGTTGCTACCATCCTGGACTCTTCTCATTTGTTCAGCCCCTTCATTCATTTTGTCAACATGTCCTGTCATTTCCATATTCAAAACATTTCCAGAGTCTAAACACTTTGGACTGCTATTGCCCTGTTTAAAATCACAAGTACCAGGCATCCAGATCACTGTAACAGTCTCCCTAACCTGATTATGTAATCTGTTGTCAAGGCAGCAGACAAAATATTCCTGTTGAAGATTCATCACAGCATGTCATTCCTCTTCACAGAATCCCCTAATGCTTTCCCATCCCATTCAGAGTAATAACAGTATTTACAATTATCTATAAGACCTAACACATTTCCTTATATTCTCTTTGCTCTCACTTCCTTTTACTCACCCCATTCCCACCATACTGTTTTCTTTTCCTTGAATTTGCCAGATACCTGTGACACCTCATTGCTTTTCCCCTTGTTGCTTCAACTGCCTATCATACTATTCCATCATCAACCTAACTTTGCCCAATTATCAACATTGCTTTCAGATCTTGCTCAAATGTCACTCTCCTAGAGATGACCCCTCTTACTAGCCAATCAATTTAAATTTTCAAATCCCCCTTTTCCCAACACCTTTTCTTTCTTTTCTAGATTTTTGTTCTCCAAAGCACTTATACTATCATCACCCCTCATATTTTACTTCATTTTGTTGTTTATTATTTATATCCCACTATTTCAACATAAACTCCTTGAAGGCAGGGATATTTATCTTTTTGCTTTGAACTGCTGTATTCCTTCAATCTAAAACAGTGCCTGCCTCAAGGTAGAAGTTTAATATAGAATTGTTAAATGAATGAATATTAAATGCCAAAGTATTTGTAGCTATAGCAGCATTTTAGAAGTTCAGATGAGAGGACACTGGGGACTCCAATAATATCTATATAGATAAAGTGCTTCTAAGTTTGGACCTTGAATGATCACATTTTACATATGAGGAAGATTGTAGGTTAAGGCAGCTGTATGCCAGCCATGTGCTGATAGAGTTAATATAGTTATCTACCTGGAACAGGTGACTTTGCTGGAGAGTGATAAGAAAGTCCTATACAAAATTGTTCTTGTCCCATCTGGTAGAATAGGACAGAGATCTTCACACTAGAAAATTCTGATTTGATAATGTCTTCCTTTTCATTAAAATCAAAGAAGAATTACTTTCTTAACACTGAGAAAAACCAAGGCATAATGATTAATGCAACTTTATGTCATAACTTCTGAGACATTCTAAAAAATGATCATTCTGAGAGATGAAAGGAAGCAGCAGCAACAGAAATCTTTAAATGAACAGGCTAAAGTGATGTCTAATCTCAGCCACAAAATTAGTGTGCTCGTTATGTGCTTGTTTTTCACCATTTTAGTGCACACAATCAAACTTCCATTGCTATATGTAAATCTTTTTGCTTGGGGGCTTTTTTGGGTATCTGGAACTTGCTTGCTCAGCCCATTTCCAAGTGTGGAAGAATTAATGCATCCAGGAAGAAGGTATAGGGGGATAAATGGTGATGGGAAAGAAGAAAAAAGAAAGAATAAATGCAACCTATAAGTAGCACTCATTAATAACTATTGGAAGTTGGTGTGTAAATGCCTCAGCTACTTTGCCCTGGGTGGGATTACTGTGGATATGGTCTTTATATTGACTCTTAGAGTTGCCCAGGGGAATTAAGCTCTAATTTCACACAGTGGTCACTTGTCTGATAACTCAATGTCTTGGCTGCTTCCTTTCCCTGACTTACGTTCTTACTGCCACAAGGGTATCTTGGGCTCAATTTCAAATTAAGCTATTCACTCTCTGTTACTCTTACATTAGTTTACTACTGAGTACACACAAAGCCAGACATACTGAGTCTTTTGGAGAAATTGAAATATTTTATGAATATAACAGAACAAGGCTAATAAAGTGTGGGGTAATTAGCTAGAATTTTCATTGATGATTCTTAATTACCTTATTTTAATGTTAATAACTCTATTTTATTAAATGGAGTAGTCACCTATACATAAATGTATGCCACAAATGTCCTGTGCAAACACTGGTTTGGTAGTGGAAGACAGGAAATTGGTGCTAAAGAAATTAGCAGCCTAACTAATAAAAACGCAGCAGGCAAGACCATGCACCCGGGACCCAGGTTGCGCTGGTGCTTGCTACATCATTTTGAAGCTGGATTTCATGATATCAAAAATGGTATGGAAACAAGTCAATAAACCACAGGGGATAAATATGCACCTTAAAGCTTTAACGCAGTAATATTGCAATTAATTCTTCATTGAAGTTATTTTATGTAAATTCTACAATTCCAGATATAGCCAACTGTCTCAACAATATAACCATATTTTCTTTTTTATTTTGGCTTTACCATCTGTCCTAACATAATTATTTTGCGACATTTTTTTTGAATTCTAATATAACATTTTGACTAACTCTTGGCAACATTAATTGTTGATGGGAGGTACTTTGTATTGTCAAATTCTATTCACTTAAGAGTCCATTCTAAAACAAAACTTAATTTTAGAAAGAACGTATAGTTATATGGGTAAATCAAATTTGAGTTGGGAATTTTATTTTTTTTCTACTTATTTTAAGGTGCTACTACGGAAACTTTCTTTGTAGAAAACTGGTCAATCTTACACACTTTAACTGAACAAGACAAAGGAGATAATTAGCAAACATTGTATCAATTTAGTTTATTGAAAAATAAATTATAGCATAATGGGTTTAGGGACAGTGTTCTTAATTTGCAAAAACACTCAAAGACTAGTGATTTCCCAAGGCTTTAGAGGAGAAAAAGAGGCTCTAATATTGAATAAATGAGGCTAACCTCTAAAAAGTATTTTGATTTCTGCATGAATTGTACTAAAACAGTATTTCTAGAATAAGACAAAAATATAAATTGTATTACATTCAGAAGTTTCATATAGAACAAAAATCTATTGCTAAACATTTTTAAAGCCTCTTCGAACTTACAAAATAGCAGAGCAGTGGTTAAAATATGCAGAGCATATTAAAAATATTCTCTATACTCCATGGTTTAAAAATGTAATTCCTGACTACATTTATCAGATTTCAAATTGAAAATAGAAGGTAAGAGATTAATAAACTCAGAAATGTTAAATTCAAAAGTGTGATTTTTGTCATTTTTCTTTTAAAAATATATTTCATTTTTTTCTGGTTCAGAAAGCATATAGTAACATATTTTATAAGAAATATTTGGTGAATTATTGTATTGATTTTAATATATAATTAAGATATTTATTATGTAACGAAGAAGTTAAAATATAAATTTTGCTTTCTAAATGACTTAATATTTTGTATCCTAGAAATAATGTCCCTCAAAGATTCTCTGCAAAATATGATAAAACTATTTATTTTATAGAGCCTGTATAAAAGTAGATTTTACCAAATAATTATTCATCAAGTAAATTTGGGAAATAGTTACAATAATTAACACTAGTTTCCTGACTTTCAAACTTTAAAAAGTCATCTATATGCTTACATATTTGAGAAATTTCTGAAAAACCCCATAATAGAAAAAAAATCTCCAAGTTATTCAATAGAAAACTTTTCATCCCCTTCTCAAATTCCTACTGTCACCAAATTGTCCTAAGCCTTTCACGTAGTGTTCAATGAAATGCTATAGGAATAAAAATGTTTCTAAAGAGAATGATATAACCAGGACAATATGACCCTGCGGAGGCTATATTAGAACTACAAGACACTACCACACCAAAAACAACAGAATTCTCACATTCCTTTTGCAAGTCTTGCACAGAAGTACAGCACATCACTTAGAAATGGTGGAGAAGCTGATACCTAATATTCTGGTCTCTAATTTGGATATACATGTATCTGAAATAAAGACAGAGGCTTTCCATGTTGATATTTCAGTTGGAACTTAAATGTTATTTTATAGACAAGTTTGTATTTTTTCACTATGCTTGTGGATAGCTAATTGTGAAATATTATCTATAGACTGAAAATCCAGTAGGATGAACAATAGCTTTGCAGTTGTATATGTACATAAATATGTTTGATGTAGTTTGTGCTCAGGTAAGAGGTTAATAGAAGGTAAGAGGTTCTTACCTTCAGTGACAGCTATTCTAGAGACATTGTTCCCAAAATGTGAATCAACTGACTTCTGAATTTGAAAAGAGCTTCGCCTTCAGAAATTATGAATTGCTTGAATTTTATAATAGAGGCCTGTTGTGTGAAGAGATTTGTGCGATAGACCTTCTCTTCTCCTGGCTGCTGGCACCGGTTTTCCTCCGGCACCCGGGACCCAGGCCTTCGCCCCGGCTGGAGCCACCTTCAGTCTTCCATCTTTGCTGCTCCGGCTCACCTTCAGTCTTTGCTCTACCACCTGGAGCCTATGTATGCAAATTAACCACCATCTTTGTTGGGTTAATTTTCATACTCTCCTGATTGGCTGGTTAGTGTAGCAAAGGTACGGTCAATTTACATCTTTGTCTATTATTAGGTAAGATATATTTAATGAAGTGCTGCAGTATAGAAAACAAAGTGTTCCAATAATGCCTCCCCAATAATGAGACCAAAGTACCTCCCTTCATTAACTTAATAGATGCACCTATATGCACACACACACATAACACTATACAAATACATACACACACAAATCCAATATTTTGAATGTAAGGAAAATTATTAGATAATGGGCAATCTGCCCAGCTGGTGTGGCTCAGTGGTTGAGCACTGACCCAGTAACCAAAGATCACTGGTTCCATTCCAGGTCATGGCACATGCCCAGGCTGCAGGTTCGATCCCCAGTAGGGAGAGAGCAGGAGGCAGCCAATAATTCTCATCTGTGTTTCTATCTCTCTATCCCTCTCTCTTACTCTAAAACTCAGTAAAGACAAAAAAAAAGAAAAATTGGCCATCAGTATTTTATTCAATTCTTATCATTTCTTACCTTATAATTAAATTAGAACTAGTGAAATACTATGTAAAATTAGTTTTGATTTTTACTTACAAATTCCTAAATCCTAGTGTACTCTTCCATTTATTAATTAATATAAAATGAGCATGAATTGAATGTGGCAGAAATATTTATGGCCAAATTATTAATTTGTATATCATGAGGTGTGAAATTTAGCTCAAGACCCACGTGGTTGCACCTGAACCAGGTAAAATATTGGCAATTAAACATTTCTTAAGAGTTTCTGAAATTGATTGTTTTAAATCTAAAATTGGCACCGACACCGGTTTGGCTTGGTGGATGGAGCGTCGGCCTGCGGACTGAGGGGTCCCAGGTTCAATTCCGGTCGAGGGCATATACCTGGGTTGTGGGCACAGCCCCAGTGGGGGCTGTGCAGGAGGCAGCTGATCAATGTTTCTCTCTCATTGATGTTTCTGACTCTCTGTCTCTCTCCCTTCCTCTCTGTACAAAATCAATAAAATATATTTTTTAAAAAATGAAAATACTTACATATATATTTTTTAAAATAAATAAATAAATAAATCTAAAATTGTACGCAAACTTTATGGTTTAAGACCACAGAAGGACAGAGTCTTCCCAATGGACTTCCCTGTCTATGAAGAGGTTTTATTGAGTTTATTGGTGCTATTCCTCTCCTAACAGACAAGTCCGATCTAACCTCTGATGGCAGGTATCAATGTTGACTTCAGTCTCCTGATAGGGATAAAATAACAAATTGATTATTTCATTTGAAGAATGGTATACATGATGCTACATTCCTAACATAACTCTGAAATCTGCTCCCAATTGACAAGATCAAGTGCATTCTGCAACTTCTTTAAGAGGAATTTCTTTCTAAGCCATCACATGCTGTTTGTTATTGTTTCTGAAAGATGGTTTAAAGAGCTTCCTCCAGAACATTATTTCATGGGTACTTAGTGCAGAAACTTTTTTAATTTTAAAAAAATATATTAAATTTACTTTCTGTCTCACTATATAAGTAGAAAATTACCCACTATCTCTGGGTTGCTAAATGAAGATTAGATTTCTAACATGAGGTGATACACAAAATTAGAAAGAATATTCTATACCCAATTATTTTTAAAATGCCTTAAATCATCAACATTAAGTTGATTCATAATTATATTCTCTTCTTTAGCATTTCATAGTTAGGTTGAATAAAAGTACAGGTTTTATGGTTTAGACTCATAAAATTTAATAGCTTTGTTTAGCTCATACTATTTTATATTTTTCTCTAACTCTCATCATCTGTTACATTTCAAATCAATCTTGATGTAAAAATGAGAACAATAAACATGATTATAATTAGGGAGAGTTTGTTAAACGTGCTTTAATAGGTCCTATTGTGAGCTGTGTCTGGTGAACAAGCAGAAATCAAGACAAGCATACTGAAGAAGAAAAGATAAATAAGCCCCATGGTTAGTGAGTAGATATAGAGCTTGAAATTGTTTGGTCTACGAAGACATCTAAAATACAATTTGGTACATACAGAAAATGTAATTAAACGATAATTGCACTGAAGCACAATGAGTGTGGGATAAACAGCTTGTGAGTCAATAAACCATGAGGCGGCAGGCTGAGGCATTTATTGATTTATGATTCATTTAGCTCCAAGTTTACTCCATTTCTAATTCAATTGGAACTACTATATTATCCTTCATTGGGAAAGCTGGGTGGAGTGATTGTATCATTTTATGTGGGGAAAAGATTGTTTGAATTAATACCATTTTCAGGCTTTATGTGAGTCCACTCCTGTGAGCTTTTCTCATTCACTTAACCAGGTCTATAGGCTATCTCACTACACCAAATTTAGTCTATTGACATTAAAATTTACATTAATTTAGAAAGTTTAGGGCAGCATACACTTCTAAGGAATGAAAATCCCGTAATTCCATTAACTTAACACATAAATATTATCTTGTAATGTGCATCCTGTTGTGGGTTCT
>NW_006296284.1:2225074-2225727 GCF_000327345.1 Myotis davidii
TTGCTTTGTTTTTGTTAATCTTCACCCAAGGATATTTTTCCATTGAATTTTAGAGAGAGTGAAGGGAAAGGGAGAGACACATTGACTGGTTGCTTCCTGCACATGCTCTGACGGGGACTGGGGATCAAGCCAGCAACTGAGGTACATGCCCTTGACTGGAATCAAACCTGGGACCCTTCCGTCCACGGGCTAATGCTCTATCCACTGAGCGAAACAGGCTGAAGCTTAATTCATTTACTTTTAATCTATATGTATCTTTATATTTAAAGTGGGTTTTGTTTTTGATTCACCCTCATAATCTGTCCTTTAATTGGTGCATTTATGCCACTGACTTTCAGAGTGCTTACTGACAGAGTTACAACATATCAGGCGGCTTCTGGCTCTTCTGAGTCCCACCCTGCCTTGCCTTTTTTTATTCTTTCTTTTTTTCTAAGACATTTCACTTTATTTAAAAGAAGCCAATATACAGGTTATAAAGGGTATGATATTTACAACAGTACAGTAAATAGGTTGGTTTCCTGGTAGGATCAGTAGTCTTTCAGTGAGTATTAACCCCCCTTCCCCTTGATGCTCGACCCAGTCAGCAAAAAAATAGCAACAGTGGGGTGGGGTGGGGTGGAACTGCAGGATAGAACGTCTCCCCGAAGGGATTA
>NW_006296284.1:2226270-2226864 GCF_000327345.1 Myotis davidii
TGCCCGTGCACAGGAGGGTGGACTGGATTTTCCATGCCCATTGGGAACTGGCTGTTTCTGTTTTCTGGAGTAAAAAGGTTCCTGTGGATTGGGTAAGCTCTCTGCTTGGCAAGAAGTTCTGTAACAGAGCCACTGACCACACCCACCTTCTCTGGGCATGGAGCTGCTCCGGCCCTCAGAGCTCATCTCTCCAGCAGAACTGAAGGGAAGACCGTGTGTACCCTTCTGTCCCTCACCCTTCACATGCCCAGAACCATCAGTGTCGCATTGCCTAATTCCTATCACTGTATTTCATCAGTTCCATACTGTTTTACTAATCCTGAAACTAAACAGATTGGCTCAAAAGGAGATCCTTCTATTTTTAAAGTAGCTGGGGCTTCTTGGGCGGGCCTTGCCTTGCAGCCTCGGACCTGCTGATGGGAGGTTCCCAGACCGCAAGGTAATACCAGCTGCTGTGCCTCCTGGGTCCCAGCCTGCGTTGCTGCAGGAGACGCGATTGCCTGGCTTCTCTGATCACTGGCAGGGGGCAGGCAAAGGCAGCCCGGGTCTCCCGGGTCTCCAATCATGGGCTGGGGGGCAGGGCAAAGGCGGCCC
>NW_006296284.1:2227098-2229119 GCF_000327345.1 Myotis davidii
AGAAATAAATTGCTGGTATAAGGACATTTTAACTGCCCCCTTGGAATATTTAAAACCTTGGCTTAAATACTTTTTTATACACACTCTACTTCAGTATTTTTGTTATCAATCTTAAAGTCACTGATCATTGAAGCACACCTCCATGAGTTTGGGTTTCTCCTCAGTAGGTGAAACACATCCATTAAAAAATGTTCTAGCATGGTTACAGGTCCTTGATTAAATACTTGGAAACATATGACATGACTCCTGTCCTTACCCAAACATCTGCTTGCTATCTTGCCATTAAGGAGTAAAATGTATTAATATTTAATGCTGTGACCTCCTAGCAATATATTATGAAGTCCCTTTGCCACTGGGAAGATTTCCTACCAAATGAGTCATTTTTTATTCTACTCTGCTAGAGTTTACTATCCAATAGTTAGAACTGAAAAAAAGGTGACTTATAGGAATAGAAGACCTTGTTTTAATTCCTTGCTTTCTTAACGGCAGTTACCTATGTAATACTTATGTATAAAATATTGGGTTTTGTTGTTTGGTATTTTTTAAAGTGTGTGTGTGTGTGTGTGTGTGTTTTTAAAGTGTGTGTGTGTGTGTGTGTGTGTGTGTGTTTTGAACTTGTATTTACACATTGTATATGGCCAGATACAATTTTGTAGCATTAACCAATGTGGATATATGTATTTTCTTGGCTGTGTTATCTTTTATTTTCATTTACTCTGTCATTTTTAAGCATTAAAACTATAGCTTGACCTCAATTCTCCAGAGATGTCAGACCACAGTTCAAATGCAAAGCCACAAACAAGAAAACTGATCATGTAGTGAAATTCAAGCTTCCAAAGTCAAGAGCTTCCTACAAATAGCAGTTTGGATAGACCACTTCTCTAACCTCTTGTAACTTGAGGTATCTCATCAAGGGTTTTATAGAACCTTTAGCCCTAGAAGTTAGCTAAACTCTTTTGTTTTTCTGAGAAATATTTACAGATTTATTAAGGAAAAATGAAAAATAAAAATATCCAAGACTGTTATAAGAATTGACTGTAGTATAAAGCTATGTGGACCATACAACTGGGAACATGAATATCCCAATGTATGCCACAGGAGAGTTCCAGGATAAACCAGATGGATAATGTTATTTTAACCAATGAGGAATGACTCCTCACCTTAATGTGCTAACTTCTGAAATTTAGCAACCACCTCAGAAGCAAAAAAAAATTTGGGAGATAAATTCTAACTTTGGAGTGATTATATGATTATATGACATTTACAATGATTACATTTTCTGCCAAGTTGATTAGACACTTAAAAGAGTGATTACGTCATAGAATAATAAACTTCCTTTATTATTTTCCATATCTTAATATAGATATTACAGTATTCATACCAATTATAACAAAGACAAAATCAATAAAAGGAAAAAACTGTAGTCTTAAAAAATGTTACACTCACAATTAAAAAAAAAAACTCACATTTACAATCATCTTAAAATAGACAGGATATATATCTTTCAATTGTAAAGTTATTTAAGAAGCATGATGACATATTAATACTAAAATTTATATTATGACCATTATGTATAGTTATTAGTATTTCACAATGTTAGTCAGAACACCAGTTTTATATTTTACCCTGTCATTTAGGTTAAGGTAACAATACTTAGATTAATAAGCCTATTGGAAGCTCTCATGTATTTCAGAGATGGGCCTAGCATTTGATTGTTATCATAAATCTGGTTTGGATAACACTTAGATACTGAAAATTTATTAAGCCACTAAGTATCATCAGGTAATTTTAAACAAATATTAAATTAATATTTATTGTGTACATCATATTTTTACATACTAGTATAGCATGTATATGATAATTATAAAGAATTACCTACAAAATCCAAATATTCAGAATTGATTTTAAAAGATCTATTTGGCTGGGATGTTTAAATTACTTGATTTTAGTTAAATGCAGACTTTAGTTGCATTAACATAATATAAAAATAAACTAACTTTAGAGGGAATAGTCAATTATTT
>NW_006296284.1:2233306-2244697 GCF_000327345.1 Myotis davidii
TGGATAATGTTATTTTAACCAATGAGGAATGACTCCTCACCTTAATGTGCTAACTTCTGAAATTTAGCAACCACCTCAGAAGCAAAAAAAAATTTGGGAGATAAATTCTAACTTTGGAGTGATTATATGATTATATGACATTTACAATGATTACATTTTCTGCCAAGTTGATTGAAATTCTAACTTTGGAGTGATTATAGGATTATATGAAATTTACAATGATTACATTTTCTGCCAAGTTGATTAGACACTTAAAAGAGTGATTACGTCATAGAATAATAAACTTCCTTTATTATTTTCCATATCTTAATATAGATATTACAGTATTCATACCAATTATAACAAAGACAAAATCAATAAAAGGAAAAAACTGTAGTCTTAAAAAATGTTACACTCACAATTAAAAAAAAAAACTCACATTTACAATCATCTTAAAATAGACAGGATATATATCTTTCAATTGTAAAGTTATTTAAGAAGCATGATGACATATTAATACTAAAATTTATATTATGACCATTATGTATAGTTATTAGTATTTCACAATGTTAGTCAGAACACCAGTTTTATATTTTACCCTGTCATTTAGGTTAAGGTAACAATACTTAGATTAATAAGCCTATTGGAAGCTCTCATGTATTTCAGAGATGGGCCTAGCATTTGATTGTTATCATAAATCTGGTTTGGATAACACTTAGATACTGAAAATTTATTAAGCCACTAAGTATCATCAGGTAATTTTAAACAAATATTAAATTAATATTTATTGTGTACATCATATTTTTACATACTAGTATAGCATGTATATGATAATTATAAAGAATTACCTACAAAATCCAAGTATTCAGAATTGATTTTAAAAAATCTATTTGGCTGGGATGTTTAAATTACTTGATTTTAGTTAAATGCAGACTTTAGTTGTATTAACATAATATAAAAATAAACTAACTTTAGAGGGAATAGTCAATTATTTTTATGATTTTTATTCATAAATATCCAGTGATGTAAAGAAAGACTAATAACCTCTATTGTCTTTATGTACCTCATTGGGGATACTGCAGTATAATTATAAACTCCAATTCCCTGATATCAGTGTCAAGATAGAGTCCCAAGCTTTTATTATTGCTTTTATGCAGTTTAAAATACTTAAACCAATGGTCAAAGTCCCTGCACAAATAATAATAATGACCTCTAATACATCTAGGTAAATAGCTGATAGATAAATAGATAGATAATATCCGTGTGTGTATGTGTGTGAAAAAAACACAGGTAAACTTTATGTTTTACTACATGTTTCTTTTTACCTTAGTTTTTAAATTAAATTCAGTTGGCATACAATATTATATTCTTTTCAGATGCACAACATGACTCAATGTTTACACTCCTTATAATCTGATCACTATGATAAGTCTAATGCCCATCTGTCACTGTACAAATTTATTATGATTTTATTGACTATGTACTCTGTGCTGTATACCACATCCCTGTGGCTTATTTATTTTATCACTGGAGGTTTTTACCTAAACCTGAGTTTTATTTTTATTGTTAGGTAATGTAAGAGACACGATGGAATAAATAAGATTGATCTATTGATTGAGCTATGACCAAGATGTCATTTATGCAGGAAGTAGTACCTTTAATGTAGTTTGTTATAGTGGTTTTTTTTTTTAAAAAAAATATGATTTCTGAAAGAATTAAAGGACCCAATACATTTTTCATTTGCTTATTATTTGTTAACGGGCTTTGGAAAAATCAGTTTTGTCAGCTGACATTATAATCTTAATTGGGGGAAGGTGATTTTTTCCCCCTTCAATAGTGAACTGCTTGACACATGATAAAAGAACAATTGTAGAATTAGACCTAAATGAGTTCAATTGCCAGCACCAACAACACTTCCTAGCTATGTGAATTTTGTCAGCCTACTATGAAAAAACGTGTGGTTTCTCATGCATACACTTAACTTAGATGTTTATTGGGAAGCACTACAAAAAATGCATAAAAAGCATTTAGCCCGATGAATCACTCATGATAGATCCTCCATAAGTGACAGCTATTCTTACAGTGTCAGAGCATAGTAAGTTTGTCAAACACAGTATCTCACACAGGTTTTCAACAGATAATGATTAAACAAATTGAGTAAATTTATTAATAGTTGTATCAATAGTTAATACTAGTGTAAGAGGCTGTATATCTAATTATTTTATAAAAGGTGGGGCTTAGCCTGCTGTATATTTAACTCCATGTGAATTAGGTAGTCAGAGATCTCTATTCCCAACTCAAAGGTAATGCTGAGAGAATTTAAGAGTTATATTATGTCCTTTGAGCTCTTTGGAGACATGGTGCCACAGAAATAAAAAGGTCATTTGCACATGCTTCACTGATGTACTATGGGAACCCAAGAAATTGTATCACATTTGGCCTTCTATCACAGTAGGCTAACTTTTGGAATTGACAGTTCTGGATGAATTCAGGCTTCCAGTGCAACTTGGATTGAAAAGGGGGAAAAGCAAGGCCAAAAAATATATTCTTGGATTAATGAGGAGCTTTTCGCATGCTTTGCGTCATACCCTCTGTGAGTAATGAACAGCTTTCATCATCACATATCCAAACAACCAGATCCCAACAATTGCTCCTTCCTTTTATATAATAGTCAGATTTAATACTTCAAGTCATATTTACCTCAATGAATAAGTATATTGAATGAAGAGTTCTGAGAGCTTTATAAAGACTATTGCAAAAGTGCCAGCTAATCAAATGACTATTTAGACCAACATGTCATCGTAACATACCTATTTTAAAATTATTTTTTTTCTCATTAGCAATTTATGGTTAGTTGGCTTTTCAATTTTTAATATTGACATGAAAACAAAAAATTAGTTTCACTATGAAAACTTGTTTTAAACCAGCCATTGCTAGATTATATTAATTACATTTAAAATTAGCTATTAAGATTTTTGCTAAAAACACAACACATATGTCATATATCTCCCTCACACTTCCTGCTTAAGGCCTTGATTTAAAAAGTTTATATTGCCAAGTGTGTGGGAATTCTCTAAATGAAAGGGGAAATCTCTACACAGGTTTAGACTCGTTATCATTAAGTTAATTATACACAAATGATAAGGAAAGAAAAAGAGTTTCAAAGTTAACTGAAGTATACCATAGTTTGTGCTAAAATTGCAATGAATTGCTAACTGTAGTGACAAAATTATATCAATTATACATTATAGGAAATTTACTTTTGAGATCACAAATCAAAACCTGGTTTGATTATAAAGCAACTTTGTAAATCATCTATCCTATATAATAAAGAGGTAATATACAAATTGACCCTCACGCCCTCATGTCACAAGATGGCCACCCCCATGTCATCACAAGATGGCTGGCAGGGGAGGACAGTTGGGGGCAACCAGGCCTGCAGGGGAGGACTGTTGGGGGGGTCCAGGCCTTCAGAGGAGGACAGTTGGGGGGGATTGGGTCAGCAGGGGAGCAGTTACAACAACCAGAAAGACTAGTCACTATGACACCCACTATGGCCAGCGAACCAGCCGGATCAGGGGGTGGGGCCAGCAGGCCAACCTCCCGTGGCCCCTCCCCCCAGATGTCCAGGCCCCGATGGCCCCAATCTGGCAGGCCATCCGGACCCCACCTGTGCATGAATTCGTGCACCCAACCAGCCAATCGCCTGTGGCCCCTCCCCGCAGCCGGCCCAGCCCTGATCAGGGCCTGATAGGGAGGGCTGGCCTTCCAATCTCCTGCCAGCTCCTCCTCCTGACACACCAGTTCCTGATCTGCCCTGACTGGGGCCAGCCTGGCTGGACACCACCCTTGCACAAATTTGTGCACTGGGCCTTTAGTATATGTATGTGTGTGTGTGTGTGTGTGTGTGTGTGTGTGTGTGTGTGTGTGTATAAAGCCTAAACAACTGTTACAACCAAACAACCAGAATGACCAGTCAACTGGTCACTATGATGTGCACTGACCATCAGGGGGCAGATGCTCAACACAGGAGCTACCTCCTGGTGGTCAGTGCGCTCCCACAGCTGGAGCGCCACTCAGCTGACCTACCCATCCTGGTGTCCCACCAACCTGGTGGCAGCCACTCACTCCCTCAGTAGTTCTGTAGGTCCAATCTCCAGAGAACGGGCCAGGCACCTACAGACCAGTGCCACTGGCCTCCTGAAAGTCAGCCTCAGACACCGAGGCTGCTTCCCCTCCCTAGGTGCTCCATAAGGAAGAAACAATATAAAATTGGCCGCCAGGTGGCTCCCGACAAGCAATGCGAATGTCAATGGGATGTATTGGATCCCAGGGTGGCAAAGGTGTCCCACTGCCCACACAGAGGGCAGATCGTGTCCCGGCCCTCCCACCCCCCTTGGAACCCCACCCATGCACAAATGCACCGTGCCTCTAGTAAATAATATTTGGCAATGCTAAGAATATGCACTTTCATAATTATAGTCCTTTAAAATTTGTAATAGTTTGAAGAAATGTTCTTTCCATTGATATCTACATTGAAGGTTTTGTCTTATATAAAACTACAAAAATATTATCACCACCAGATAACAACCTAATTTAAAAGGTGTTTCTGCCCCAGCCAGTTTGGCTCAGTGGACAGAGTGTCGGCCTGTGGACCGAAGGGTCCCAGGTTCGATTTTGGTCAAGGGCACATGCCTGGGTTGTGGGTCCAGTCCCCAGTAGGAGGCCTGCAGGAGGCAACCGATCAATGATTCTCTCTCATCATTGATGTTTCTATCTCTCCCTTTCCCTTCCTCTCTGAAATCAATAAAAATATATTATTTTTAAAAAAGATGTTTCTCTTCTGCTCTTCACATGTAAGGTTGTCCTTCCTTCTGCCTTAAACACATGATTAGGTAGGATTGCTTGAACCCTATACTTGGTCTTTTCCCTCCATTGGTAGAACTGAGAAATTTACCTGCCTACATCATTGTCACAGTTCCGGTCTCTGTGTCATCTTTATCCTTATCTACCTATGCCAAGCTCCAGCCTCCTCTTCATTGCAGAGCTTCTATGGAGGCCTGCTGCTATCATGAATTGCCCTGCAGAATCTAGAACTGATTTACCCTGAAATGTGCTACATTGTCTTCTATGTACAAAGCCCTAACATTATCCTCTATATTCACCTTTGCTTTTGTCATCCTGTTGTAGGTGGACATGGCTGTAAGAGGAGGTATTTTTATTGTCGTAGGATTTCCCCATAGAACATATTAATCACTTTTCCCACCTCTACCACTTCCTCCAATCAAACCTGAGAAAGAAAACTGCTGTTGCATGAATGACTCTTATTGAGGAAAATTTTATAAACTTGTGTTTTCTTCTATAAAGGGCCAGGGAAAGGAGATATCAACAAACAGTGACAGTAAAAATAAGTTTTAAAAAAAATGAGGGGAAAATAGACGTAAAATGGGGGAAAGAAAAAGGAAGAAAGTGGGTATCTATCAGGGATACCTTGGCATTTAGAATTGTTCTTAAGGGACATATGCACCTAGAGTCTCAGGTTGAAAATGTAAAGACAATTAATTTCCTATGAGCTAGTGATAAATCTTGCATCAATTATTATAATTCATATTATTATAAATTACATGTTTAATTGATGCAATGCTATTTTAAGGACCATGGAGCTAAATGGTTTTAAATCATGAATTCATCTGTCCTGAGAGCTTGTTTCTGATTCAATTCCAGCAGATACTAAAATGACTTTGGATAAGAAATTTCAATAATTCTGCCACTTATAAGTATTAAAAGTCCTATTGTACAATAAGAAGAATATACAAAGCAGACACAGTCTGCCTTTATTAAATTCACACTTTGGAGGAAAAACATAGAAAAGAGCTCTTATTAATAAAACATTATATATGCCAGTCACGTGCTGCACACATTACCACATTTAATCATCAAGCAAACCTATAACATACTAACATACTCCCTTTTTATATACATGAAACCGAGGTTTATTAAATCATACACATCACAAATGTAAAGATAAGATTTGTGTTCCTAATCATCAGATTTTAAACCATGCATTCTCCACCACAAACCAATTTTCTAAACTTCAGTTGCCTGTTGTGTAAAATGAGGATGATAATATTAACTATTCCATATGATTATTGTGATAATTAAATGAGATAATGCATTAAAATGTTCTCACACAATGACTAGCAGATAAAAAGTGTTTGATCAATGTTATATACCATGACAGCAGTATAGTTGTACATGCAATCTGTAGTAGAGTTGTGTGAAATTCCAATTAGTAATTTCTATTACTAAAATGTGAGACAACGTAATTACAGACACTGCAATCAGATTCTCTGATTAGGAACCATACATAAAGCTGTCCAGATAATGCCCAGATTTCCTACCACCCACACCCAAATATTTATCTCAGGTTTGGCTTTTGGAAAACCCATACAAAACACTTCGATTTGTCACTTGATGTCCCTTGTCACAGTATCCTGTTTTGCAAAACTGGGATGATAATATGCGTTCTTTGGTTCTCAAGTGCACTCAGAATGCAAATTAAATAAAGCAGCACCCATTCCCTTTGGAAAACTCCCTCAGGGAATTTCTGTCTGAGCTGTATGTTTGGTATATTACCTCACACCAACATCTTCATTTCAGTCAAGCTTGATTTATACTTAACTACTAATGGGGATATTAATATATATTAATCTATTAATACTTAGTCAACACATTTAATAGAGTACCTTTTAAATGTCTGACATGATGCTGGAATAGATGGGAACAGATCTCAGTTTATAAATAACTTAGAGTCCACTGGTAAAGACTGACTATGGAATGGAAAATTATGTTACATAAAAATGGTTCAAATTCTGCTCCATTGTTCTCTGGAACGAAATGCAAAAGATCTTTAACCATATGGAGAAGTAAAAAATACACTTCCTAGGTTAGAAACTTAGGAAAGTATAAGAGCTAGGCAGACATTAAAGGTATGGAGAGGCACAAAGCATCCAAACACTGGGGATGCGGGCCAAAGACCTGGGCCCTGCAGCCTCTGAAGAACAGTCAGATAACAAAGTTCAATATGGGTGAGCTATAGACTGGCCTCTGGGAGATTAAATAATTCATGGAGGCATGTTAAAATTGAAGCATGCTATATAAGTGCAAATGATTATTATTCCTAATAAATTCTCTCTGGTGGGTAAAAGTTTTTAAAAAAACAGGATTAAAAGTTTATTTAATTTGAACACATTCTTCTTTTTCCTACGCCACAGGCAAAGCATCTAGTTAAATTTGCTTTTTATTTCTTCTAAATCCCCCCTTTTATTTTGTACTGTGATATTTTGCTACCATTCTAGAAAATAAAAGATTGCATATAACTACTTTTACCCATAGAAGTTTTCAGAAGTTTAGTTACATTTGTGTTCGACCCATTGATCTAGTAAAAATAAATGTTATGTGTGATATACACATTTATTCTGGGCAAAGTTGTCATAACTGCATAAATAACAATCAGAAATTTCGACATGATAGGATATTTCACTGATACACAAATTTACAAAAATATCAGAGAAGAAAATGAGGAAATTGACTAAATTGAGAGGAGAGTCAGTATATCATAGATTTCCAGCCCCACACTTGGGGAAAGTGCCTTCTAAGACTGAGGCACTACTGAGCTGAATGCAGGGCAGACTCTGAATACCAGTCCATTAACGGGCTACATGAGCATCCTCTGTGTGGCTTAAAAATGTAAGACCTTTCCCTCTGAGATGCTGATTCCATTTCTGGGTTTAGATTTTCAGTATAAGATCCAGGAATTTGGGATTTAAAAAACTTATTGGAAGTATTAAAATACATTAATAGATGCTGCAACATTTTTAACCCTTAAGTATAAGTATACTGGAGCTTTGAGGCCATACCCCCTGAGCTTCCAGGTCTCTCGTGATCTTGGTCGAAATTAGCCATATTGCAAATGTGGGAATAGAGTTTCTAGATCAAATGCTGATCCCATATAAATAATGCAGAATCTAAAAATGTGATGGTAACATTTGGGCCATTCATAAGGACATGTAATGAGAAGGGATTTGTTTAGGGCAATGCTCTGTAGCTTTTTGGGAGAAGAACTTTCTATTGGTGTTTCTTGTTGAGGCTAAGGACTTGTGAACTGTAGACTGTTGTTTGACATCTCATTTGAGGCTTCAGTTTTGCAAGTGGTTTAGTCACTTTCTGAAATGTGCAGAGATTTTCATCCTTTGAGGAATAATTTATTGGTTAAGATAATAAACAGAGCTTAATACATTTTTGAAATGATAGAGTTTGTAATTATGATGGGAGAATGGCATACATTAGAAATCCACTAATAATTTTATTAAATAATTCTCAAATATAACTTCTCTTACCAAACAAAAACAGCAACACATAATGAAGGTATTCTAATGATTAAGAAGACATGCTTTCATCGTTGAACTTAAAATAAGAATGTGGGAATGCTATCACAGCTTGTTGAAGTAAAATCTATAATAATAAAAGCATAATATGTTAATTAGACCAGACAACTTCCTGGACGAAACCAGAGCTGCAAGGAAAGCCCGGATCCTAGGGGCCAGAGGGAAGCCGGTGCCAGCAGCCGGGGGAAGAAAGGCCTACTCTTGGACGAATTTCATGCATGGGGCCTCTAGTATCTGTATGAAGAAGCCAATGACCGTTTATCACCTCAATGCTTGAGGTCATCAAACTGTAATGGAATCAGGACTTTTTTTCAACATGGTTCAGGTAATATTCATGGCTTTTTTCATTAACCCAAGGCTGTGATTCTAAACAAAGGATAATGTTTATAGCATCAAGGTCTGCTGAGTCTTTCAGTATAATTGCCCGACTCCTAAAATGTGTAATTGGAAATGATATACAATTGCATCAGGTAATAGGAACGGAGGTAGGTAAAGCTTTGAAGATATATGCAATCTGACTAGGAGTTGGACTGTGCTTAGCATTTTCTATGAGGTAGACAGTGCCAGAGGCTTCAAATTCCTCAAAGTGTCCTTGTTTGAATCCCTGTTGACATTGGGCTTCCCTAAGAACTACTTCTCAGATTAAGTCTGCATCTTGCAGCCCTGTGTAGTGTAATCAACTGCTATTATGCTGGAGTCCTGTTGGTGTTGTGGTAAGATGAGGGGAAAGGAAAGCTTTCTATAATTTTATAATGAAATTTCAGTCTTTTAGTGAGTCTTTCTCTGTGGTATGACATTCTCATGGATTTTCTAGTACTTTGTCTTTGTTTCTCCTCCTCCCTCCCAAAGCCACCCAAGCCTACATTCTTAGATGAGATAAGATGGACAAAGGGTACTTGAATGAAAGGAGATCTTTTCTCCCAACTCACCTAAAAACATAGTAAAGCTTATTTCCTTGGAGTAAGCCCTTGTTATAGAGAAGGTGGCACGCTTTTCACAATTATTATGTTCCCCTCCTCCTACCAGAGCAATAAATGAGATCTTTTTCAGATCTTCAATGTGAAAGCCTGTTGGGGTTCCCAGAAGCAAAACCTACAAAAAATGGGTTTTCTAAAATGGAAGCTTCTAGGAATTTCTCACTCTTAATCTAGTCCTCACACAATCTTATCAATCCATCCAAATTACCATTTGTATGTTTCTACCAGTTCATGACTCCATCAACTTTTGTTTCAAATGAGCAATCTCAGTGTGATTCTTTGGAATTATCTGTCTCTCAATATTCCACAAGGATGGTTTGCACTAGTCTCAGTCCTCCAATATGTCCCAAGAAATATTGGTGATTTTCCATTTTTTCAGTTTTCTCTTATTGTAAGGATGAAAGTGACATTTTTTCAAGTTGTTTAAATGATGGAGCTAAAATAATAAGTCCACATTATGAGGATTCAAAAGACATTTTCCCTAATAACTACTGACACTGAACATTTTTTTATGTTTATTGACTACTGTCATATTTTCATTTCTTCAAGTATCTGTTTAATTTCTTACTTATTTGTCTTAGGTTATGTTTGCATCCCTCCAAAATTTATATGTTCAAGTCCCAACACCTTCGGTACCTCAGAATGTAATTTTATTTGGTGACTAGGTCTTAAAAACCTTTAATTAAAGTTAAATAAGGTAATGAGAGTTGGCGCCACACCAATATGACTGATATCCTTATGAGAAAATATGATTAAAATATCAACATAGACATAGGCATGACCATGTGAGGACATAGTGAGAAGGCTTAGCCAACCACTAATCTACTTACTGTCTCCACAGTTTTGTTTATTCTGGACATTTCATATAAATCCTATATAATAAATCTCTAATATGCAAATCGACCAAACTGCAGAAGGACTGCTTGCTATGACATGAACTGAACACCAGGGGGCAGTCACTTAATGCAAGTGCTGCCTCCTGGTGGTCAGTACACTCCCACAGGGGAGCATTGCTCATCCAGAAATGGGGCTCATGGCTGGCAAGCACAGTGGCAGTGGTGGGAGCCTCTCCTGCCTCTGTGGCAGGGCTAAGGACCCCTCATGGGAGTGGGTCTAAGCTGGCAGTCAGATATCCCCCGAGGAGTCTTGGACTGTGAGAGGGCACAGGCTGGGCTGAGGGCACCCCCCCCCAAGTACATGAATGTCATGCACTGGACTTCTAGTAGAATCATATCATAGGTGTTTTGTGCAATCTTTCAACTTAGCATACTGCTTCAAAGTTCATTCATGTCATAGGATGTATGACTATTCCATTCCTTTTTATTGCTGTATAATATTTTTATATGAATAGACAACATTTTGGAGACATGTTCTTCAATTGTTGTTCATTTGGGTTGTTTCCACTTTTTGGCTCTTATGAATAATGCTACATAAACACTTATGTACAAACTAGAGGACCGGTGCACAAAAATTTGTGTACTCGGATCAGGGGTAGGTCCCTCAGCCCAGCTTGTACCCTCTTGCAGTCTTCGGTGGATGTCCACCTGCTGGCTTAGGCCTGCTCCCTGGGGGATCGGGACTAAGCTGTCAGACAGACATCCTCCTGGCAGCCCCAGAGCCCTTGGGGGATGTCCACTTGCCAGCAGAGAGCAGGCCTAAGCTGCAGTTGGACATCCTTAGCACTGCTGGACACCTCTGTGCTGGCAGCCATCAGTCTGGCTTGTGGCTGAGCAGAGCTCCCCCTGTGGGAGCGCACTGACCCCAAGGGGGCAGCTCCTTCATTGAGCGTCTGCCCCCTGGTGGTCAGTGTGTGTCATAGTGACCAGTCATTCCCAGTCATTCTGCTGTTAGGGTCAATTTGCATATTACCCTTTTATTATATAGGATAGAGGCCTGGTACACGGGTAGGGGCCAGCTGGTTTTCCCTGCAGGGTGTCCCAGATTAGGGTGGGGATCCCATTGGGGTGCCTGGCCAGCCTGGGTGAGAG
>NW_006296284.1:2244982-2270098 GCF_000327345.1 Myotis davidii
CCCTGGCCAGCCTGGGTGAGAGGGTCAGGGTCATTTTCAGGATGGCCACACTCCTTTCAGGGTGGGGGTTCCCACTGGGGTGCCTGGCCAGCCTGGGTGAGGGGCTGAGGGCTATTTTCAGGCTGCCCATAGCCCCTTCAGGGTGGAGGAGTCCCACTGGGTGCCTACCAACCTGGGTGAGGGGCTGATGGCCATTTTCAGGCTGGCAACAACCCCCGGCAACCAAAGCTCCCAGCCTCTCCTTTTTTTTCTTTCTTTTTTTCCCCATAGATTTATTTATCTTCTATAATTGAAACTTTGTAGCCTTGAGCAGAGCCCAGGGCTGGCCAGGGCATGTGGGAAACTTGGCTTTCTCCATTGCTGGGGGCAACCCAAGCCTCCTGCTTGATCCAGCTCTGTGGCCACTACCATCTTAGTTGTGTTAATTTGCATACTTGCTCCTGATTGGCTTGTGGGCGTGGCTTGTGGGCATGGCTTGAATGTAGCAGAGGGACAGTTAATTTGCATGTTTCTCTTTTATTATATAGGATACTTGTGTATGCATACATTTTATTTCTGTTAAGTATATAGTTAGGAATGAAATCACTGGCTTAGAATAATTCTATATTTAACCGTTTGAAGAACTTCCAGGCTGTTTTCCAAACATATTCACAGACATAGACATACACACACACACACACACACACATTATAGTTCTAATTTTTCCATATCCTCATCAATACTTATTATTTTCTGTCTTTTTTATTATAGCCATTCTAGTGTGTGTGAAATTATATCTCATTGTAGTAAGATTTACATTTCACCAATGGCTTTTTTTTCATGGCTTATTGGGTATTTGTATATTTTCTTAGAATAAATACCTATTCATATTCTTTGCCCATTTTTAATTGGGCTATTGATCCTTTTATTTTTGAGTTATGTGTCCACTCTTTAATCTCAATAAAATTCCCTTATCATAGATATAATTTATTTCTATTTTCTGTGGATTTTCTTTTCACTTTCTTTATGATGTACTTAATTCACAAAGGTTTTAACTTTTATGAAATCCAATTTATTAATTTTTTATTTTGCCACTTGTGCTTTTAATGTCATAGCTAAGAAAGCATTGGACTAACACATGGTCATGAAGATTTACTATTGTTTCTTCTGAGAGTAGTGCAGTGATAGTTCTTATATTTAGGTCTATGAACAATTTGCAGTTATTTTTTGGTATGGTAAAGGAGTGAAATTCATTCTTTGAGACTAGATTTCTAGTTATCCCTGCATATTCTGTTGAAATAAATTTCTTTGCCCCATTGAAAAATCTTGACATTCCTTCAGAAATCAATAGACACTAAACATGAAGGTTTAATTTTAGGTTATCCATTTTATGTCATTTATCTATATGTCTAGCTATGTGCTAGCACCACATTCACATGAATTCTATAAGTTTTCACTAAGTTTTGAGATCAAAAAGTGTGAGTCCACCAACTTTGTCCAACCCTCTCATGGTTAAATTATTCTGTGTTCTTTGCATTTCCTTAAATTGTTATAATCAACTTGTCAATTTCTTCCAAAAGAAAGTTATAAATTCAATATGGATTATTTTAAATCTGTAGATCAATATGGGACCACTATCATTTTAAATATTACTAGTTCTTCTGATACATAAACAGGGATTTCTTTCCATGTTTTCATAAATATTTTGTAGTTTTCAGACTACAAGTTGTGTAGATCTTTTGCTAAATTTATTCCCAAATTTTTTTTAGTTTTAACCTTGATAGTATTTTGATAGATTCAGATTTTGAGTATTTATATATAATTTATGTTCTGGACTTGCAAACATACATTCACAATACACTTTCACGTGTATTGGTTACTACCTCATTTTTTTATTATGTTTCTCAGGAAGCTACATGAAAATTTTGAATAAAGAATGAACTGGCTACAAAACAAATTCAAATGAACTCTATTTTGGGAGAGTTTAAGATAGGAGGCTAAACATAGCAGCAGTTGATACTTAGCTTTAACCAATTTAATGTTGGAAATTAGTGATTTGTAATTATTCAATTAATGGAATTATCCAATTAGTGCAATGTAAATATAACTGTCACTGTTTCCACTAAGATTTTGTATGGCAAAGATGAGTTGCTCTGAACAAGATATTCAGAAGAAAAATGAGTCAAATGGGAAATAATGTTGTATCCTTTCCTCTGGAAAGCAGAATAAATGCCTCTCCTAAAGTATATTAATTTCTTAATCCCTGGAACAAGTGCATACTGTGTTCTATGGGGGGAAAGTGACTATTAGTTTATATGGCAAAATGTGATTAGGGCCGAAACCGGTTTGGCTCAGTGGATAGAGCGTCGGCCTGTGGACTGAAAGGTCACAGGTTCGATTCTGGTCAAGGGCATGTACCTGGGTTGCGGGCACATCCCCAATGGGGGATGTGCAGGAGGCGGCTGATCGATGTCTCTCTCTCATCGATGTTTCTGACTCTCTATCTCTCTCCCTTCCTCTCTGCAGAAAATCAATAAAATATATATTTTAAAAAAAGAAAAGATATAAAATATGTTTTAAAAAATGTGATTAGGATTCTTGAGAAGAGGAGATTATCCAGCTGGCTCTTAAGTCCAATAACAGTGTCCTTATAAGAGACAAAAGAGGATAAGACACCAAGAGGAGAAGGTGATGTGACAACAGGGGCAGAGACTGAAGCCATATGGCCACAAACCAAGAAAAAGGAATGCCTACCATCCTCAGAATCTGGCCAAAGCTGGGGAAACTTCTCTCCTAGACTCACGGAGCAAGGTTGGCCTTCTTACCAACACATTGATTTCAGAATTCTGACCTCCAAAACTGTGAAAATAATTTTTTATTGTTTAAAGGCAGCAATGCTGTAGTAAGTTCTCAAAGCAATTCTAGAAAATAAATACATTTCCTCTCAGAAATATCTGTTCTGTATTGTTGGTAAAGGAAACGTTCAAACCTATACAGAACTTTTAGAAGAGTTTACGTTAGCCAAACTAATGATAATTGCTGGAACGCAAGAACTAAAATGCTCTGAAGAATGAGTTTTGCAGTTTCTTTTACACATTTGGAATGAAGGAGGAAACTAGGAAAGATTACTTGAAGGTGGGAGAAGCTAAGGTGGAATTGGATTATAGGAGAGTTAACAAGATTATATGCTCTCTTGAGGGTGGCTACACCTCTGGGAAAAAAAAGGCATTTCAAGGTATGTTAACTTAGACACACAAAAAACAATGGACTGGGCTGTTAAGGCAAAGATGAACTTTTTAATAAAAATGTACTGGGGCCTGACTACCCACCATGACCTGAGCAGCTAGGGATTTATGATCAGATCACCCTGTGAAGTTACTTTCAGTTAAATTTATTACAGTATCCATTTTTCACCCGCAATATACTAACACTATTGTTTTAAATTTATTTTAAATTTTAAAACAATATTTATTTGGTCTTAGTCAAAATATTAAATTAATACTTAAACTTCAGCAAAGAGATTTAATATTTGAAATTGAATCACGAGTATTAATACAAATTTGATTTCTCAAGGATAGGCTTTTACATTGTTAAAATATGGTAAATTAAAAATTGAAAATATATTCATATATGTACATGCAATCTGTAGTATAGCTGTGTGAAATTCCAAGCATTAAAGAAATAACAATATTAACAAAAATTGTAAAACATTATTAACTCATTCGCCTGGCCACTATGTATATTGGCAAGATAATTAGTCTAGAATCATAATACAGTGGGGCCTTGACTTAGGAGTGTCCTAACTAATGAGTTTTTCAAGATATGAGCCATCTCTTGGCCGATTTTTTGCTTTGAGTTGCGAGCTAAAATTCAGGTTTTGAGCTAGCTTCAGATACCCCACCGCTAGTTGGCACAGCGAACGTCACAGTGAATGCCACAACATCAGCCCAGCATCAGGTGTCATTGTAATGGTGAAAATTGATTTGACATATGAGTAATTTGAGTTACGAGTTCTGCAATAGAACGAATTAAACTTGTAAGTCAAGGCCCCACTGTATTAATATCTGTAAAAATTTAGTTATCTATCTATACTACAAATAATTGCTACCTTGTTAGTTATTTTATGTTCAAGTTTCAGATTATTATATTGTTGGCTTCCATAAAAAAAATAGATTTTGAGAATATTATTTTGTGGAGCCCTTAGAATTCTATGCTATTTGTACATGGTATGAATGTATTTCTTTAATAAATAAAAATTCTGTATATAAATTTTTAAAATTAGCTTAAAAATAAAATAAAAAATAAAGACAAGTACATTATTATGTTTAGAATCTTATGCTGAATAAGTGACTGATAATATTAGTTAAAAATTCCCTTAATATTGTTCTTTAATTTAGATAATAAAAGCAATGAGTAAATGTTTGTCTTGATTTTTATCCATATTAAAACATCATATAGACATACTTTATGCCTCATTAAAAGACATAATTCAGATTACATGGAAAGTATGGTAATTTTAAAAGTATCTTTCTTGCTATATTTGATTCCTGTCTTCTATAACACATAATCTAATATAAATATTCAATGTTGTTTTAATTATTACATGTATATATCCCTTTTTTTAAAGTTTAGTTCAGTGCAGTATAAAACTGAGGAAATATACAAAGAAATGAATACACTTTTATCTTGAAATCAGAAATGCAATCTGCTCTTCACTGTCTGCAGAGTTTTGAACCCTGGCACAATCATATAACCCTTACAATCTAGTTCCACTATAAAATTATCAGCAATCACTTCAGATGGACCACATACAACACTGTGACACTTTTTCAACAGTCTTTCCCATTTTCCCCCAGGGAATGTTTAAAATCTTCACTATTTTGTTCAGGTCCTCCACCTAACTCATTTCTCTCTACTCACTAGAATTTCCTCCTTTTCTGCCCACAAGTCTTTGCACTTGTATTCATTGTTTTCCTCTCCTGTCCAGTATATGAAAGATACTGTTAAGATTAAACTTTCAAGTTCCAATGCTAATGAAGGTTATATTCTTTACATATCACATGCTCTCTGTGATTTATTTTTCTCTCCAATTTGATTTTCCTGGAGTTTAGAGTACCTTCAAATTTCCATAATAAAACTTCTGCTACATTGTATTGGTTTTTTTACAATCTTTCCAACTCCTAAATTTGAAATATACTACCTACATGTTCATAATCCTTAATGGAACCTCCAGGACTGACCTCTCTCATGCCTTGCAGGTACATATAACCAATTGCTTGATAAATTTCTTCACTTAAGTGTCCCAAAAACTCAGCATGTTAAAATATAGGTCATGATTTGTTGCCTTAAAACTCACCCCTTTTTTTTTATCTTCTATGTCAAGTAACTTCACCCTGGCAACCCAAATTTAAAGAAATGTTGGTGACCTATGTTCCTCCTTATCTATAACTCTTCATTAAGACTTTAAACAAGTCTAGTTTCATCTGAATAACACACTGTTAAAATTGCTTCTTTGTATTCTTTCTGCATCATAGATTTTTGTGGGGATTAATTGAGATAATTAATGAAAAGTGTTTTAAAATAGAACATGGCTAATGATAAAACATCAAGAAATGTTACCTGCTACCATTATAATATTTAGCATAATCATTAACTTGTAATGCAATGAATGAAGTTATTCAAAAGCAAAATGAGCAAACTTGAACTAGGCAGAGCTAGACTGTAATAAAAATGAAATGTAGAGTAGAAAAATGATAGCCCAATATTATTGTATTACTAGAGGCCAGGTGCATGGAATTCATGCACAGCGGGGGGAGGGTTCCCTCAGCCCAACCTGCACCCTCTCCAATCCAGGACCCCTCGGGGGATGTCCAACTGCTCACTTGCCAGCCTGATCAACCCTAGCCACCTCTGCCTTCCAGCCTGATGGCCTCAACTGCTGTCTCCCCACCAGCCCAGTTGCCCCCAACTGCCCCCCCCACCCATCTGGTTGCCCCACGCAGCCTGCTGCTTTGTCATTTGGTCACCCTTCACTAACACCCCCTGCCAGCTTGGTCGCCCCATGCAGCCTGCTGCTCAGTGGTTTGGTTGTCCCTCATTAACCCCCCTCCCAGCCTGGTTACCCCAGGCAGCCTGTTTGGTCATTCGTTTGGTTGCAATGGTCTCTTAGGCTTTTACATAGATAGATGTTTATCACAAAGAAGATGGAGATGAGGCTGGGGAGACAGCTTGAGTCCAAGTTTTAAAGTGTCCACAGAAAGCCATAGTAACAATTGAGTACAGCAAAGATAAAAATGAAAATCCAGATGAATAGGGGCAGCATTTGAAATGACCTGGTAAATACCTCAAAAAGATGTTCCTCCACAAAAGCAATGAGGACAATGGCAAAAATGATCAAAATCAATACTTTTCAATCTCTGGAAGTAAACCAAAGGTTTGGAACAATCTGAAAAAACACTTGGTCAAGATAATTGACTAAATCTTGCTAATAACAGTGATTTTTGGAATTTTCATTTGTCCTTTTTCCATTGTCCTCTCCCCAGTTCCATGGTAGCTTTGAAATCAGTCCATAGACAATGTCCAGAAGAAGCCCAGATTTTTAACTAACTAGATAAAAACTTTAAAGCCTTTTGCATACATGTATTTAAAGAAATAATAAACTACCTCTAAAGAATTAACAGAAAGTATGAGAACATTATCTCACATATAATGAATGTTGATAGAGAGATAAAATTTATCAAAAAAAGAAACAAACTTTTATAGTTGAAAAATACAAAAACTGAAATAATTTGAGCTGGAAAAAAAATAAGTGGCAAACCTGGAGATACTCCAGTTGAGATTATCCACTTCAAAGAACAGAAAGGCGAAACAAGGAAGAAGCTTTGTTGAGGAAGTAGAAAAATTGCAACATTCAAAATTGTTGATTGGATTGTAAAATGATGAACCTACATTGAACTAAGTTGGCAGTACCTCAAAATGTTAAGCACAGCATTTTACTATATCACCCAGTAATTTTACTCCTGGGCAGAAACCCAAGAGCAAATAGTTTATAACCACACCAAAACTTCTACATGAATGCTCATAGCAGTATTCATCAAAATACTCTAAAAGAAGATGCAATCCAAAGGTCCACCGACTAATGAATATATATCTATAAAAATAGAATATTATTTGACAATAAAAGTGAAATTGTAACACATGCTGTAACAAAGGATAAGCTCTGAACACATTATGCTAAATTAAAGGAGCTAATCACAAAAGAATACATACTCTACATTTCCATTTATATGAAATTTCCAGAGGAAGCAAATATATAGGGATAGAAAGTAAATTAGTGGTTGGGAGGAGTTAGGGGAGGAGGAAATGAGAATTAACCACAAATGGATATGGTGTTTCTTTTCAGTGTCAATATGTTCTGGAATTAGATAGTGTGATGGCTGCCCAGCTCTGATTATAGTAAACAAACAAACAAACAAACAAAAACCAGAAACAACCACTAAATTACCCACTTTAGAAAAGATAATTTTGTGCTTTGTGAATTTATCTCTGTAAAATTGTAATTTAAAAAATCCTAATGAATGCAGATTGCCTTGGCAGAAACTGAGCAAGTTTTTAATTTATTACTTTGATTGGTTACTTTAAGGCAAAATTTAGTATAAGAATGAAATGAGTAATATTAGTTCCTGGTGGTTCTTTCCTTGCATATAACATCCTTTAAAAAAAAAACACACATTTTTCATGCTTTGTTTAGTTATATACTGGTTGTTGTTGTTTGTTTGTGTGTGTGTGTGTATGTGCTTAAGAAACTAAAAGAAAGCAAACTTCTGGAAATAATGCCTTGTCTCTCCCCTCCCCCTAAATAGATAGTTGTTTTGTGATTGTGTATATGAATATACTAAAAGAGAGAGGAAATGTTCAACAATAAAATGCATGAACAAATGTTATGTATGTAAACAACAGACATTAAATAACATAACTAATCTATGCTATTTGAAGTCAGTATAATATTAGCATGGTAGGTCACAGGTTGTGCAAAACTGAGCTTCTGTGGTACTCCTAGTCTTTTTTTTAATTGAGGAAGGGAGAGAGGGAAATATGAATGTGAGAGAGTGACAGAGAAATATCCATCAGTTGCCTCTCACACACTCCCGAACTGGGATTGAACCTGAAACCTTGATATGTGCATGATTGGAGATCAAAACCACCACTTTTTGGAATAAGGGAAGATATCCATCCATTTGAGCCACATAGGCCAGGGCTAACTAGTAGTATTAATAGGTAGTCTGTTTCTTGATCTGGTCATTAGTTTCATGGATGTTGTAATTCATGAATATTCTTTAATTGTTCATATATGGTATGTGAACTTTTTTGTATGTATATTATACTTCAAAGACAAGTTTAAAAGAGCTAATATATATTGCCATGCGATTTAGTTAGTGTTTATACTATGTAAATAAGAAAAAATAAGAGAATAGTAGGTAGAAAATTAAGAAAAATACATCTAATTGAGAACTGGAAACTGTTCAACATCACTTATGTAAGCTAGGCAGGCATACAAGTAACTGACTGTATAAGAATATTTAAATAATATGTAATGGTTAACTTAAAATATTAAGGATAATAATGATGACAATCTGTCTTATTATGTTCAATATTGGTTTAGTGTCATTGAATAATATGGAATTGGAAGGGGATAGGGAGGAAAAGCCTTTTGACACTTTCCATATTTTTTTCTTCAACAGTGACCTTAATGCATATATCTTCATAATAGGCTTATTAGTTATTGCATTAAAAATTTAATAACATTTTCAGTTCAGAGGCAGGCATTTGGATGCTTTCTTCAGTGTATAGACATTTTCAATTTTTCTGAACCTGGATATTTAAGAATATTTGATTTCTCAAAAATTCCAGGGCTCTGAACATTTTCAGATTTATTATATTTTTTCTCTTTTTGGGGAAAGACTAAAGCATGTTTGGCTAAGTGATTCTAAAAATAACAAATATGAATACATGCTTCTTTTTTTAAAATATATTTTATTGATTTTTTACAGAGAGGAAGGGAGAGAAATAGAGAGTTAGAAACGTCGATGAGAGAGAGACATCGATCAGCTGCCTCCTGCACATCTCCTACTGGGGATGTGCCCGCAAGCCAGGTACATGCCCTTGACCGGAATCGAACCTGGAACCTTTCAGTCCGCAGGCCGATGCTCTATCCACTGAGCCAAACTGGTTTCGGCAATACATGCTTCTTATAGATTGATAACACATAGGAGGATTTAATACATATACTGAATATAAATATTATAAATCTTAAGGCTAATGTGGATTTATTTTCTCCTAGTAACTCTAAACTCCCAAAATTTCTGTGTCACATTATACCATAGTGAAAATTTGCCACACAGTTAACAGCTTTAGTTCTTCAATATGCATATAAAGCAAAAGGAACACTGTTATAATATTGCTCAGATATTTACAAATAACTCTAGTATCCACAGGAGTATTCTATTTACAAACTAAATGTGTTTTACCTCATATTACCTTTTCCACGTAGATTGAAGCATTGGCTAAAACCACTCTGTAAGCACAATACTAAGTTTCCTAGCTCAGAGTTGTAAATGTTATTCAATTCGATTCATAAAAAATAAAAAGTCATATAAAAATGTCAGGCAAGATACACAACATGAAAGTGCCTTTGTAATAAAGGGCAATCACAGGTGGCCATTGTAAGATTCTCTTGAAAATGCCGAAATTGAGTCTTTAAAACAGACGGTAGGAATGGGGAGAAATTAAAAAGTTAACTCACTTGAAGTTACTTGAAGTGAGTACAGAAAAGTTTATTAATTCCTGAACCAATTTGAATTTGATCATACATTTTTTCCTAGATGTTACCCAGTTACAATTTAATAGATAATGTATTCATTTCTGTCTGTAACTCCACTTCAGCATATAAGAAGCACACATCAGAAAATGTGCATTGCATTTGTATATTGTAATTTTTATGAAGCACTCTTATAGATTAACTTAATCACAGAAACCAATGATTGACTAGGATAAGTGCTAGTTCATTTCTTTTGTAGGCTAACTACAAGCCTATTTTGTGATGAGTGGAAATGACCCAATTTAGCACCTATAGGTCAAGCATTTTGTTTTCATCTTTGTTCTGGGTCTACAAACCAGCACCATGCCCACCTCAAGGCAGATACTTGAGTTAATGTTGGATGAATAATTGAATAGTTAACATCCTGTTATTACTGAAACACTTATTTTATTATTAACTAGAGGCCCAATGCATAAAATTCATGCAAGGGGCTCAGCCTTCGCAGTCCTGGCTTTGTCTGGAAGGTCATCTAGAAGAACGTCTGGTCTAATTAGCATATTACACTTTTATTATTATAGACATTTTGTGCAGCCTTAATGAAATGCAGTGTTTCCCATTTTCATGTTTAAAATGAGAAAACCTGTCAAATACATTTTTAAAATAATTGTTTTGATAACATTAGAAGCATTTAATTTATGTGTTAATTCCAAGATTCTTGGAAGATGGCGTTTTCTTGATCTCGGCAGAAGGGGTCAAGGATTGGTTTTCACATAATTGTCATGTGGCTGACCTACAGCAATTAACTGGAAGATTCATTCTATTTTCAGAGGTGTGAAAATACAAACTTTAAAAATGAATTGGTGAAATGGGATGAATACAAACTAACTTTTCTCTATGAAAAAAATATTAAATGTATATTGACTTTTGCCCTTTCCTTATCGCCTCTTTTATATCCATGTGACTGATGATAAATCTCTGTTACTCATTCAATGTAAACTTGCTTTAACTGCTTCAATGAACATTTCTATATGTTTCTCCCTCTCAGTTGCTCTTTCTCTATAACACACACACACACATAATCTTTCAGAAGAAATATTTTTAAAAATATTTTTATTGATTTTGAGAGAGAGGGGAAGGGAGAGGGAGAGAGAAACATTGATGTGAGAGCAAAACATAGATGTGTTGCTTCCTGCATGCCACCTAGATTGAGCTGCAACCAGGGTAAGTGCCCTGGCTGGAAACTGAACTGGCAACCTTTCACTGCACAGGACGATGCCCAACCAACTGAGCCACACCAACCAGGGCAGAAATACTATTTTTTCTAGATATATTATTATATATCATACTTACATATAGTATTTTTCTTCCTGTATTCATGTAAAAACACTTCATTATGGTGTTTTTTCTATGTCATTACTTAGCGATTTATATCACTTTTTAAAATGGTTTATAATATTTCATAGTATGGTGCTACACTCATATATTTTGGGACTATTTACAACTTTTCCTTAAGAAAGCTGTGTTGCAAAGGCCATTGCTGATCACACATCTTTGGTAGAGTACTAGTAGTGAAATTATTGGTCAAATAATATATTTATGACATTTTGTTACTCAGTGTCTGTCTTTATAAACCTATATATGTATATTTCTATCAAAGGGTATGAGAACATTGATTTCTGATACTCTTACTGACACTACATATTATTAGGTTTATTTGATATGTCTTAGACACTTAAAAGTAAAATATGTTTTCTCTAACATATATAGTTTATTATTGCTAAAGTTCTACTATTACTTTATATACTTGTGCTATAATCTATACTCCTTCCTCTGTGAACTGATGCTTCATTTCCATCATATATTTTATTGTTTTATAATATGTATATATTACTAGTGGCCTGTTGCACAGATTTGCGCACGTTGAAAGGAATTAATTACAGGAAATATTTTAATGCCATTATTCACCCTTTCTCTATAATAGAAGCGTCAACCAAATTCATGATCAACAATGACAGATTGAAACACATGCATGCGATTGGCACCAGTGAGCGTTTTACATGTATCGCCCATGCATAAGTCAACGTTTATTTTTAAATTGCCAGTGCGCATCATATGTACTGGCCAGCCAGTCAGTCAGTTGGATGGACAAATGGTTGGTCACTTAGCCTTATATATATATAGATGTGTATCAAGCAATTATTTCCATTTCCCCAAAATAAGATATAATTTAAAGAATTATCACTTAACATCTATCTATTATGGTCCAAGAGCTTTGTCTTTAGAGATATTTTTGTTTTTTGCAATGACTCTATGAGAAAAAGAGTATTAACATTTATTTTACAGGTGAGAATGAAGTCTCAAAGGAGCTAAATAAAATATCTAAGATCAGAGATAAAATGTAATGGGCATCCACGCTACATGTAGAGAAGGGATACAGATAGAGTGACCAATCATTCTGGTTTGCCCAGCCCTTCACAGTTTTAGTACAGCATCTGAGAAGTCCTCAGACAAAACAAGATGGGTTTTCCTAGATGAGGACATGTCTGCTAAATTGAAAAAAAAGAAAAAAGAAAATAAAGGTGGAAAATCATGAACTGAATTTTTAAAACAATCAGCTAGGAAGTAACAGAATAAGGGGTGGCACAGAGAAAGGGGAGTGTGAGTTGATGAGAGAATATCCCAAGTTATAGGATCAGGGAGATCGAAGGCATTGAAGCAAGAAACAGCCTGAGAGAAGCCAGAGTTAAATCCAAAGTTTAGGCGGGAGTCAAATGATGGAGAAACTTGTGAGACACACTAAGGAGTTTAGGTTTATTCTTGAGTTATTTACAGAATCATTGAAGTTTTAAGTAGGGAACTCAAAAAAAGAAGAATTGCATTTGTGAAAAATATTTTTAAAAGCAATATACAGATAGGACTGGGTAAGAAGTCATACAGAAATGCACATCAAAATATATAGTAGTTTCTTATTTTTATTCCTTAAAACAGATTGCAATCTAGAATGGGAACTATATATGTAAACAAATAATTATGAGAGCACTAGTAAGTACTGATGGATATTCTAGATAATTAGTATTTTACAAAGAAAGTATAAAGACTTTATGTATATGTATGTATATATACACACAAATGCACACACACAGACAAAAATTTTCCACCAAGGCATAGCATTTCCAAGAAATAAAATAGAAAACCTGATAATAGGTTTTCTATTAATGACATATTTTTGTTAATATTTGTACATTCATTTGAGAATGAGATCTTAAATCACAGCCATTTTTCAAAATGGCAGATGGATTTATGATTTAGGTTGTATCAATGTAATGAAAACACTGGTTAAGATGACCAATATGCTATTTTTCAGAAACATAAATACTTTACAGTCAAACAGATTGATTATATAGTGATTGCTTATTTACAGCATATGAAAATAAAGAAACACAATTATATATAGATAGAGGCAAAAATTGCAAGACCGCTGGCTTTCATATATTTCTATTTATCTAATGAATCAATTTTTGTGACATAAATGTATTTGTCACAGAGGTATAATTTTGAACAAGCCACAAAATCTCGGCTTGAGTTGTGGTAAAATTTGATATTATTTATCTGTGTCCATATAGAAAGTTAATATTACCTAAATGATGAATGAATTTCAACTAATATTTTCCTAGACAGATTCATATCCCTCTAATCTTTTTTCCACTCTGTTCTTACAAATATGTGACATTTTAGTTCCAGGAGGAAAAAAAATAGAGATGTTATTCAGAATGTGTCAATTCAAGTCTTTAGACTCTTCTTAAAGTAACACTTTTGATATGGTAACTGAGAATATATTGTATTTTATTCTGCCCCAGATTTGACAGTATTTTTGACCATACTTCTTCTATAGCCTATCTTGAATGCTACTTTATTTTTTTAAAAAATATATTTTATTGAGTTTTTACAGAGAGGAAAGGAGAGAGATAGAGAGTTAGAAACATCAGTGAGAGAGAAACATCGACCAGCTGCCTCCTGCACACTCCCCACTGGGGATGTGCCCACAACCAAGGTACATGCCCTTGACCGGAATCGAACCTGGGACCTTTCAGTGTGCAGGCCGACGCTCTATCCACTGAGCCAAACCGGTTTTGGCTTGAATGCTACTTTAATATCACTTATCCACTTTTGCAATAAAATGTTATTCAGTTCCTACTATGATCCAGACATTTTATAGGCACTAAGCATACAGTGACAAAATATATAAAATATATTAAATATGCAATTTACAGTCTTCCTTTTTTGAGAATTAAAAAATCTAATTACTTCAAAGAAGCATAGGACTAATTGGTAACATGATTTTTAGAGGCTTTTTATATTTTTTCCTGCACCTAACATCTTGGTGTTCCCTATCCTTGATTGCCTTTATTTCCTACTTTGTACACTTCTTCCTGGAAAATGTTATTCAGGATCAAGTTTTCAACACCTAAGTGTATAATACTTCCTAATAAATCTGCAACAGATCACCCTACCACAATAACTAGCTGCCTACTGAATATCACTACCCTAAAAGAATTCAAACTTTGCCTACTAAAAAATGAAATTAAATCTTTACCCTGCTCCATTTCTATCCCCCCATTTCTTTTAAAAAAAAGATATTTTATTGCTTTTTTACAGAGAGGAAGGGAGAGGGATAGAGAGTTAGAAACATCAATGAGAGAGAAACATCAATCTGCTGTTTCCTGCACACTCCCTACTAGGTATGTGCCCACAACCAAGGTACATGCCCTTGACCGGAATCAAAGCTGGGACCCTTGAGTCCGCAAGCTGACGCTCTATCCACTGAGCCAAAACCGGTTAGGGCTCTATCCCCCCATTTCTTCTAATTCATCAGCAACAACCAAATCTGGTCCTTCTTCTTAAATTCTTATCACAATGACTGTCATAATTATCCACCAAATGGTCCAAGTTAGAAATCTGGGAGTCATTTGATACACTTCCATCTCCTCTCTACGATTTATATTCCCTCCCTTTCCAAAAGCAACCAATTATCTATGCCCTTGCCATTCAAACTTCTCAGTATTCTTGTTATTTTTTTCACTTCTTTCCCCTAGTTTGGCCCTATTATTTTCTGTCATTATATACTGCAGAAACTTCAAATCTACCTTTCTTAAGTAGTTCCAAATAATCGTTGTAAAACAAACAAACAAAAAAACAACAACAAAAAACTACTTCTCCAGCTTGACTTTTGTTCAAAACTTCAATAGGTTTGCATTGCTTATGGAATAGAAACACTAATTTCCTCACAGACTCAGTGATGTGATCATGGTTTGTCTGCCACAACCCTGCCCATGCTCATCTTCCGCCACTCCATGGCTTAGAGTGCATGCGTAAGCATTAGTGAAATCCCCGTGCATGTTATGTGCACTGACCGTGTGTGTGTGCTACTTTTCCTCCCTGAAAGGACCTGTCCCTCTTCTGACTAGAGTGTTTCCACTTCTCTTTCAAGAATAACCAGAAATCTCACCAGGGTCTTTAAACGTCCACTCCCTCTGGTGGACTTAGATGTTCTTTTTTTCTGTTTCCAAAGTGCCTCCTACATAGCTGGGACTGTATTCTGCTGCACTATATACGGTAAGAGTGCGCCTTGTCTCTTTCCTATACATTCTCAAATCCCCACTAAAAAGAGCAGTGCTTATTATAAAGCACAAAACTAATTACTGAAAGAATAAATGAAATCTGTAATGTGGTCTGTTTCATGTATGTATAGACATGATCTCTAGGTTTCTTATCTTTGTATACTTCATATGAGGATCCAGCAGAATAGCACAAGACAATGTCCACTTAGCACATAGTAGGCTTTCATTAAGTATTTGTTGGAGAGCAGTATGTTAGAGTCCTGTCCAGGCTCTTCCATCAGCTAAGTTTTAGTTAGTCATTTGTTTTTTCTCAAGTCCTTTTTTTTCTTATTTGTAAAATGAAGATGGCTATACATGTCATGTGAAACCCAAATGACTGCTGTATGATTCAAATGAAATAATGAATATACAATATTTATAAAATAATACAACTCAGTACATGTGTTATTTAAAACACTCTGCCATTGATGCATTTGTCTTTAAAGAGAACTATGTCTGAAACATATAGTGGTTTCTAGCCTGATATAGTGTCTCCAGACAGATTACAAATTGATGCCTTACAATAGCTACAATAAGAAAAACCCCTCCTGCTAGAACTGCTAGAATTTAAAATCATATGAATCAATATTTCATCTGTAACAGTGGGAAGGGAAGCTCTCACATAAAATAGAGCTTTTGTTTGTGCCATGAGTCTATATAACTATACCTTAATAAAGGACAACTAATTAGTTGTTTGAATGTTGTTGTTGTTGTTTATTTTCCCTTCCATATAAAAGATGTTACTTCCAAAAAATCCCATTGATCAATGAAAATGGTTCTTAATGGCACTCAATCTTTATTTTAAAATTAGCACACACCACACATGAACACACACTTTAGTTTACTAAAGATAATGACTTTTATCATTTACTATGATAATATTTAGCAGAAATTTACTAACAATAAAATAAACCAAAAGGCAACATATTATATTTAGTGCCCAATACAGATTGGACTTTATTTATGTAGATATATAGTCTTGATTTATTTAAATCATTCCTCAGTTATAACCTTTTTAAAAAAAGGCGAAAGATTTATACGATCTGAAGAGAAACCAGAGTATTATAACCTTTTTAAATCCTGTATTTTGTTGTATCCAGTTAAATCTTGTATTCAGTTAACAGTTGAAATTTGAATTAAAGACCTCAAATATTTTAAACTACATAAAGTCCCTGAATAACATGTTGTAGCCATGACTTCTGAGTTCTTTCTGATTTCTGATGTCTTCAAATAACATATCTGCATGTCTCCATCTAATTAGAAATGGCAGTTAATAAAAACACTTGATATTATGTCTCCAACTACCAATTTATTCTATGTTATATTTCAATAACCTGAACCAAGCAAAGATTTGCTTGCATATAAGTAGACTTGCCTATCATGATCAGCAGCTGAAAAATACATATAAGCTGTATGAACCCAGCAGATTCCATCTGGTGAGCCATCTGTGTGAAGAGTCACAAAAATTATACCCCATCTGTTATTTCATTTCTGCTAAGATTGCCAACCTTGTCCTCACTCCATTACCTAACTATTTTCCTTCCCTGTGGACCTCGTTTGTACATTTGCTTTTATTCCCTATTGGCACCATATATCTAATTTCCAAAGCACTCTTCTCATTTTTGAAATGAATTAATTTATGCATTTAATTTACGCAACTAAGAACCCTCTTGGGAAATAAAGTAGCTGAAAAGAATTGCAGAAATATCACAGTGTTGTTAGAAAATAAGTGTTTTATTATAAACACTAATTTCTGCATGGAAAAGCCTAAATATATAACTTCTTGCCAAATTAACTCATTTTTTAATGTTGAAAATATAATGCTTACCTGGTCATATCCCCCTTCCTAATCTATTCTCCATTCTACTATATAATATTACTCTATAAAACATTCTTGTCTCACTCTCTTCAACAAATACTCTTCTATGGCTTTCCATATCTCCCAAAATAAACTTCTTTAATATTTCAGCACAAGTTTTCACATCTTCATCAAAGCTTTCTTACCTGCACCTTGTGATTGTTGTAGGCACAGTCTATACCAGTACTACTCTCTTAGCACTGTTCCATCTTGTTCTAGCTTGTCATCATGGTTTTGCTTTCCCACTTATTTATTCTTTTTTCATGACTTATTTTTTTCTTTATATCTTGCATGCACAAAGAATATTAAGCCTCTGGAGAACTGGGACAGCACCCATTAGTTTTGTTTCTTTAACACAGAGCTCTAAGAACTGCCCACTAGAGTAAAAACATCCTGAGAGTAGGGACTTTGTGTTGTCCCCTGGTTTCCCCATGTTTGGCCCAAGCTGCCACTCAATAGATCTATTATTATCCGAGGAATGAGCATAATAAACTCTGAAGGTATCGATTTTTTTTTCTATTTGAGGACAAATCCTAATACTGTAGTCTAAACTCAATCTATACTCTTACTGAGTCAACAACTCTACACTCAATTTAGAGATTGCCTTAAATTATTATAAACAACCACATGAATATTGTTCACACACTCCTGGCTTTTAAACAGATGAGTGAGCATAGCATGACAATAATTAAAACCACTCATTGTATTGCTAAACTACATATTACAAACAAAAAAATATCTTCAGCTTCCAGCCAGGTAATTTTCTAGACATCCAGAGGTATATTGCAAAGGTGTTTTGTGGGCCAATCCTTTTAGCCTGTCATCTTCTAACTTCAGGTCTCTGTGATACTGATGTTACTGCTCTCAATCACAAAAGTAGGAATCATGCCTTGATGTTCACCAATGGTGCCACTAACTCTGCTAAAGCCTACTCCAAGGTGGCATGGAGTCTCATATTGAATTTCATTAAAGAATATACTCCTGCTGACTGCCGTGGTTCCCAAAACACAATCCCCCAGATTTCTGCTAACAGGTTGTTTCTACTAATTATCATAGTAGAAACTATGCACTCTGTTTTCTTTGAAAACAAGGATGAGAAGATGTCTTTACTTGGTTAATAATATATCTCGACACATTCTGAAAGGAAGTGAAAGTTAGTAAATGAAAGATGACTTCCCATGTATAAAACTACATTTAATATTCAAATATAATATTTTACCGGTTAATGTCCAATATTGGCAATGTTCAATATTGAGGGTCCCGATGTTTGTCTTGCGTTATTTCATAAACCAATAGTTTTTCCTTCTGAATGTTTTAAAAACTGCTGGCAATAACATATCAGAAGTGTTTATGCTCAATTTCTCAAGTAGATAATACTGGAAAAAACAAAGGGAACATTTATTTGAAACCCATCTTTTATTTCCCATGGAGTTGCCTAAGGACTGAGGAGTATATGCCTGGCAGCTGATTTGAGGAATTAAGCAATGGAGATCTATGACCCTTTTGCTCTGATGCTGACCCTTCATCCTTGAAACAAACCTCTGTATCCCAATATCCTTAGTACAAGTTCTTTCTTATGAGGCACTTTGTTCCCTCCCATAAATCTTAGGGTGAGTATAATTTAGTCTCAATCTGGGATGCCTGCTATAGAAAGTACTGTGACTGAGCAGTGCATTGAATCTTCAATGAATTTTAAAAGCTTTCGGATATGATTCAGTATAAAGGATAAACATGAAAGAACCGTGGTGAGCGGTCTCCTCAGGAGGAACAATATTCAAAGGCTCTTTGATGAAAAGCAGGTGATCTCTTCCCCCTCTTCATACCTGGAGTGAGACAGCATAGCAAGCACTTCCACGACACGCCTAAGCCAAGCAAGACGGACACGCAGCAGCTGCCAGCTGTGACCCCAGGGCTGTGGTGCTCTGGCAGAGTTGGTGGAATGGACTGTGCGGCATCTCCTTTATTTAAGGAATTGTTATGACAGGTCCAGTGTGTCAGGTTTCAAATTCTCAAAACCCAGCACCAGTAGAAGTGCGATTTGTGTTAGTGGAAGAGATATGCAGTGCATCTGAAAATAATAAAACTATAGTGAATTAGACTGGGTTAGGATTTGGTGTGGTGACCCATTCAAGCAACAACATGGTGCCACCTATTGTTCTGAGATATCTGACAACCCACCAGGGATTTAATAAAGGACTTTGGAGAAAAGTTTGGATGCTTCCCCAAGTACTAGTACCTTGTTGGTAAGGTATAACAAAAATGTTCAGCTTACTGTGGGTTAGTGTGTCTCAGTCATTTGTAAAATAAAATCATCAACAAGGAGAAAACTGGACATTATCCAATAAAATATTATATTTGAATATTAAATTTAGTGTTATACATGTGAAGTCATCTTTCACTTACTAACTTTCACTTCCTTTCAGAATGTGTCAAGATCTATTGTTAGCCAAGTAAAGACATCTTCTCGTCCTTGTTTGCAAAGAAAACAGAAGCACATAATTGTAAATTACATTTTTATTCTACCTCTTTAGTATACAAAGTGTAAAAGCGTCCCTTCTAGATTTTTAAGGTATAAAAATTAAGCACTAAAATAAGACAAGAGCTATACCACAATAAATATATGACATTTGAAACCTACATCAACAATGCTACAGATTTGAGAGGTCATACATATGATATTATTGTCACAATCGAAAGGGGAAAATAGACTATTAAACTGATGTTCTGTAAAAAATAATGCTCAATATATCTGGAATACTATATTTTTTTAGTTTATTTGGAAGTACTTTTATTAGAGTTATATCCCATGCTTTAATGGGATATAAAAGCTTAAGCCTGCCAGGGAGGTATAAGTCAATGCCACATAACTGTTAGATGATTCAGCATTGTCAATGATTTCATTTGAACTCTATTGATTCACTTTATATTTGGTGAAACTCTGGTACACATAATATATTTACCTATTAAGTTGTAGCTCCCAAATAATCATGTATCATAATAAATCTACCTCATGGTTTGAGGGAGAGTAAAAATGTGTTGGAAGAGATAACTGCAATAATTATATGGTCATAAATTCATATCTAGAAAAGTAAAGACTTGTGTGGTGAACACACAATAGAGTGTAGAGATGATGTATGGTAGGATTGTGCCCCTGAAGACTCTATTGAGATGCTTGCTAAATAGTAGTAAGTTTGATAGGAGCAGAGTCATTAAAAAAGAGTAGAAGAAAAGGAGAGACCTGAATATATAACACTTCAAAAACATCATGAACTTTTTCTTTTACTAAGTGTAAAAGTAGAGACCATGGGGAAATTATTGGTTCAACTTCTGGAAAAATTGAGTTTATATCAACAAGTGATTAAAATGTTTGTGGGAATGGTGATGGAAAAAGTAAAAAAAAAATAAAGAATAAAAAAATATGAAAAGGAACACATTTTCTGGTGAGGTGAGTGGTCAGCCTCTGAAGAGATTCTGCAGAGAAGTTTTACAAACCTCTGTATGTTGGTATTGGGGGATATTGAGTCATAAAGTGACAAATACTATTGAAGTGTGGGCTGGTGAAAAAGGCAAAGGGATTAGGAAGTACAAATTGGTGATCACAAAATAATCATGGGGATGTAAAGTACAGCATAGGCAATATAGTCAACAATATTTTAATAACTACATACATTGCCAGGTGGGTACTTACAATATTGAGGAAACCACTTTATAAAGTATATGATTGTCTAACCACTATGCAGTACACCTGAAACTAAAACAATATAATATTGAATGTAAACTGTAATTGAAAAATAAAATAAAAAATACTGTTTGAAGGCAAACAACAACAAAAAATAATAATTAAAAAATAAAACATTTGTGGGGAATAAGAGAGTTTTGAGAGTAGAGGAGGATTTTAGTTCATTATTGGACATATTGTGTTTTAAATGTCTATTAGACAACTAAGCAGAGATGTCAAAGTAGCCAGATATATATATATATATCTGGATATAAGGAGAGAGGTATACCCTGGATATAAACATTTGAGAACAAGTATACAGTATCAGTAGTCATTAGAGTGGATGAAATTAACAAAGAAACAAATATAAATCAGAATTCAAGTAGAGAAAAGAGAGTCCTGGACTACTCTCACATTAAAGGATCATGGAGGGAAAGTGACAAAAGGAGGCTGAGCAGAAACAACCTAGGAAGCTAAACAACCTGAAATCCAGGGGAAGGTAAATAAGGGAAGTGATCAACCAGTATAGACTAGGCTATTGTCTTCTATTACAATGAAGGCCAAGAAATGGCTTTATATCTATCAACATGAATATCACAGGTCAGATTGATAAGACTTGTTTATAAAGGAGACAGATAATTAACTTGAGGAGATTTAAAAGATATTATAAGAATAATTTAGGACAGTAAGTAGGTGCAATTCTTTCAAGAAATATTGTTGCAAACATGAGCACAAACAAGAAGAAATAACTGTAAGAAGTGAAGAATGAGAATCAAGAACAATTTTTAAAGAAGGAAAAATAATAGCATGTTTGTCTGCATAGATATGAGGAATGGTTATGAAGGACACAGAACTCACTTGTGGAGAGGGAAGATAACTGCTTAAGATCTTGGTGGTCAGCATAGGATAAAAATATCATTTCATATATAATAGTTAATTGGTTTTGAATGTTAGTTGAGTTACCAGGAAAGCTTATTCTGACGGTTTAAACAGTTGTTCTTAGTCCCTCCCACAACCTTACCCTTGCTCCACTGTTTTAAGAGGAAAGCACAGGCATTTCAATAAAGAACATCACCACAATCAATGATTTCCATGAAATGCTTGCTCTCATACCAGCTGCCTAACCCAGTATTACACTATTGACAAGTCCATCTTCAAAGAAAAATGATAACAAAAATATTTGATTGAATTTAAACATCAGTCTTTCCTATATGTCAGTTATAAATTGCAGAAGCTAAATTGAATGAATTTTCCAAAACAGTTTTCAATGAAGCTGTCCACCATAGTATTGATTTTTTTGGAATAAAACGTAATCTTTTACAAGTAATATTTCATCTTGGAAAATAATTCCATGAGATTAAGATAAAAATACCAATTATACCCAACTGATAACTGAATTATGCAGTAAGTATGAAAATGTATTTTTGCAAACTTCCTATTTTTATCCTCTTTTATGATTCTTCCATTCTTCCAACTATTCTCCCCTCAACATGTGCTCAGGTAATGACCTAAAACTCACTCATATTAAGTTGAAAATAATTGAACAGCTATATTGTTCCTATTAAATTATTTTAAGCTCAAATTATTAAGCTAAATAAATGAATATCTAAAGTAGAATTTTAAGGGACAACCAATAGGATTATCATTTACTGTGCTAAGGAACAGGCCAATCTTTGTTGACTGGGAAAGCTTGTCAATGTTAATCTACTAGAGAGTTTGTCATAAACATATAGAGCAAGCCGATAATATTTGTTGGTTGCACAAAAGTTTGCTGATATTGGATATATTCAAGTAAAAATAATTGGATAAATAATGAAATGCATAAAATATATCATTTCAATCACAAAAATGTCCTTTAATTTAATGTGTTGAATATGTGAAAAATATGGCCTTTTAGAAAAATCACTTGAAAGCCAATTATTACAGTTGGCTAATTTTAGTGACAAATTTTTACTGCCCTTTACCAGTCTCATTTTACAAATGTTCTCAGTGTCTCTATTCTGGCTGCCAACATGGGTGCTAATTAGCATCAATTTTGCTAGTAATATTTTTCTCCTCTTGGGGACTGAGTACAGCTGTTCACTAGGAAGAGAAATGAGATTCCCCTTCCTGATTTCTGTGGACCAGTGGACTGTGGTAATTGATTTTAGTCATAGCTAATCCAAGCTAGTTTAGAACTCCATAACTGACTGTATATCCTATTAGCGATCCCATTAACCATCAAGCTTGCCTAAGGTGACAAGGAAAACAACTCAATAGCACCAAGCTCAGCCACCATGGAAAATAAACTCATCTACTGTGGAGTGACAGCACTCACTGGGGAGCTGGGCTTCTCTAACTGAGTACATTTTTGGGAAGCTCTCTTCAAGCACTTAATGAAATGGAGTTTCTTTATTACTTTCATTTAAAAATACATTATGAAAGACACTTGGCTCTTCTTTGCTGCTGCCGAGTTTTGAATACCTGATTGCCAACCCCACAGCGGAGCTATAACTAATTTCACATATTAGGAAGATGTGTCTTCATTTCAGTTTATGGCAGTGAGTATCGAGGTTTGAAATTTGTTTATTGCAGAAAACAATGTGATCACCTCAGTATACTGTGAACAGAAGCATTTACCAAAAACACCAGTGTCTGCTAAAATGGATAGAAGTTTGTTTTTAATATAAAAATGGGACTTTGATTTCGATGAGGTAAATGGATGAATAATTCTGAGTATGAAAATTTCCCGATGCCTGAAGTGCATCACCATCAAATCAAATATATCAACACCACCAAAGACTCCCCAAACATCCTCCCATAAATATTCTGCTCATCCACGAGTTAGCTTAGAACCTTGGAAACCACTTGATCCATTCTGTGTCTTCCTCCCCATTTCTTCTGTATCATTGAACACCAACATTTCTCCCTTTGGACTGTCCTATTTGTTTTATTCCTGCGACTAAATTCCTTTTCATTTCATCCCTGAATTACGGGAGCTAAGTCACGCTTGGATTACCTGCCTTTAGTCCAGTTGTGCCCCACGTTGGTGTAGCCTGAGAAAACTGGAAAGCTATGAATACCTGAGTTTCACTCAGAGACATTCTGCTGTGATTGGTCTGTGGTGTATCCTGGGCACTGGGCTTTGTAAAAGCTCCCATGTGTGTCTAATGATCAACTTTGGTCGAGAACTGCACCTTGTCTATCTTCAATATTGTCATCAGAGTTATCATATCATGACCCTCAAGTGCTAAGAAGCTAACAATGACCCTTTAGTTGCTATAATATCAGGTTTAAACCACCCGCCCCCACCCGCCCCCACCCCGTGTTTTAAAGTCTGTCTTTGTTTTAACCATATGGATAATAATTATAATAATAATAATAACCAGAACTGCACCTTGTCTATCTTCAAAATTGTCATCAGAGTTATCACATCATGACCCTCAAGTGCTAAGAAGCTAACAATGACCCTTTAGTTGCTATAATATCAGGTTTAAACCACCCGCCCCCACCTGCCCCCACCCCGTGTTTTAAAGTCTGTCTTTATTTTAACCATATGGATAATAATTATAATAATAATAATAACCTAATCTGATTTTTTAATACCTTGCACATTTGCTCTCCTTTAGCAAGGATGTTTGTAGCAGCTTGGGTTCGAATAGCCCCAAACTGAAATTAGCCCAGATATCTTTAGACAAATGAATGGCTAAGTGAACCGTGGCACACATATACCATGGAGTACTACACAGTAATGAAAAAACAACAACACACAAACTGTTGATACTTGCAACAACCTGGATTAATCACTAGGGAGTTATACTGAAGGAAAAATGTTTAAAAATTATAGTGTACAGTTCTACTTATATAGCATTTTTGATGTGATAACATTTTAGAAATGAAAGATACATTAGTGGTTTCCAGGGGTTAGAGACAAGGCGGGGATGGTGGAGGAGGAAAGATGAGGAGTTTGGTCTGGTTATAAAAAGGTAAAACAGGGACTTGTGTGATGGTCAAGCTGTTCAGTGTCTTGACTGTGGTGGTGTCTACATGATCCTATATAGGTGATAGATTGCACAGAACTTCACACACACACACACACACACACACA
>NW_006296284.1:2270713-2272226 GCF_000327345.1 Myotis davidii
GTTGGCTTATTTTGTTTAGCAATGTTTGTTCAATTCATGCACATTCTGTGTGTCATGCTCTATTAAATTGCATTGATGAATTTCAACAACTTATCAATTGCATTGTTGATAGACATTTGAGTATTTTCTGGATGTGGCCAATATGTGGTGTTGCTATGGATATTTTTGTCTGTACTCTAATTAACATTTCCTGAACACCAATTTGCTCTACTCCTTGCCCGCATTCCTTTTTAGATGTTACTTGGAAAATGACAGTTATCACATCAGCAAAAGTGATCTCTCTGCAGATAGTAGCTAGTCAAGAGGATCCATGAAGGAAAAATAATTCAGACATTCATTATTTAGATTCCACATGGATAAACATTATTTAATACCTAAGTCCTTAATAACCATTCCTATCTGGGTTGTATGAGAGAGAATAGAAACATAGACATAGAGGTTTAAACCACAAGAGTGAAAGAGTTGCTTTCTGTTGGGTGAAATCAGAGACCCAACAGAGATTCCAAGAGGCTCTTCATTCTTTCTTTTAATATATATTTTTATTGCTTTCAGAGAGGAAGGGATAGGAGAGAGAGATAGAAACATCAATAGTGAGAGAGAATCATTGATTATCTGCCTTCTGTACAAGCAACCAGGGAATCCAACTGCGACGCCTTGTTCATAGGTCAATGCTCAACCACTGAGCCATGCTGGTTGGGTTCTCCATTCTTTATGATGCATACCTAGCAAGATAAGTTCCTCATTTGCTCTTAAACTCATAAACAACTAATGCAACTACTCAGAAAAATAATTATAAAAAACACAGTGGATTGTTCTCTTCTAGGGTATGACTTCTGCAATTTAGCACAGCTAATGCTATTAAAGGTTAAGGACAAATGGTTAAGGACTAATGAAAAAGCATTTGCTTAGCATCTACCTGTTTAATCTGTTCTAAGAATGACAAAAAATTGGAAAGAGGGCATGATTCTTATCTTTTAGGAAGAAAGTAAAAGATAACCTAGTTTGAAAAATGACTAAGTATTTTTTTCATTTTTAATGTAATTTTCTACATTTTATTCAGTATTTTTATTTTTTATTAAATTTTACTAGAGGCCTGGTGCACAAAAATTTGTGCACTCGGCGGGGGAGGGGGTCCCTCAGCCCGGCCTGTGCCCTCTCACAGTCTGGGACCCCTCAGGGGATGACCACTTGCTGGCTTAGGCCTGCTCCCCGGGGGACTGGGCCTAAGATGGCAATCAGACATCCCTCTGGCAGCCTGGCAGCCCTAGGGGGATGTCCACTTGTCAGCTGGGAGGAGGCCTAAACTGCAGACATCCTTAGCACTACTGAGGAGGCAGGAGAGGCTCCCACCACCACCGCTGTACTGGCAGCCATCAGCCTGGCTTGTGGCTGAACAGAGCTCCCCCTTGTGAGAGCGCCCTGACCACCAGAGGGCAGCTTCTGCATTGAGCGTCTGCCCCCTGGTGGTCAGTGTGTGTCATAGTGACCAGTCATTCCCAGTCCTTCTGCTGTT
>NW_006296284.1:2272567-2280036 GCF_000327345.1 Myotis davidii
GTTGCATCCTTTCTTATGGCCGTGTCACACTCCATTGTGTATATATACCACATCTTCTTTACCCAGTCCTCTATCGTAGGGCATTTTGGCTGTTTCCAAGTCTTGGCTGCCGTGAATAATGCTGCAATGTACATAGGGGTGCATATATCTTTGCGTATAAATGATTTTGAGTTTTTTGGGTATATACCCAGGAGTGGAATTGTTGGGTCATATGGTAGCTCTATTTTTAATTTTTTGAGGAATTGCCAGGCTGCTTTCCACAGTGGTCATACCAGTCTACATTCCCACCAGCAGTGAATGAGGGTTCCCTATTTTCCCACAACCTCTCCAACACTTGTTTTTACTTGTCTTGTTGATAATGGCCACTCTAACTGGTGTAAGGTTGTATCTCATTGTAGTTTTAATTTACATTTCTCTTATTGCCCGTGAGGTTGGACATCCTAAATAATAAAGAGATAATATGCTAATTAGACTGAACAGCAGAACGACCGTCTGGACCACCGTCCCGATGACCTTCTGGATGAAGCTGAGGCTGTGAGAGCTGGCCTAGGCTGTGAGGGGCTGCAAGGGCTGGTTAAAGCAGCCAGGGCTGTGAGGGCCAAGCCCCCTTGCATGGATTTCGTGCATCAGTCCTCTAGTCTTTTCATATATTGGCTTTTTGTATGTCTTCTTGGGACAAGTGTATTTTCAGGTCCCCTGCCCTCTTTTTGATTGGGTTGTTTATTTGTTTGGTGTTGAGTTTTACGAGTCATTTATATTTTTTGGAAATTAAACCTTTGGCAGAGCTACTGTTTGCAAACATCATCTCCCATCTGGTTGGCTGCCTGTTTTTTTTGTTGTTGTTGTCCATTTCTTTTGCAGTGCAGAAGCTCTTCAGTTTGATATAGCCCCATTCATTTATTTTTGCCTTTCCCTCCCTTGCCTTTGGGGTCATGTCCATAAAATGTCCTCTATCATCCAGGTTCATTAGTTTGATACCTATATTTTTTTCTACGTGACTTATAGTTTTAAGTCTTATATTTAAGTCTTTGATCCATTTTGAATTAATTTTTGTACATGGGGACAAACTGCAATCCAGTTTCATTTATTTGCATGTGGCTTTTCAGTGATCCCAACACCATTTATTGAAGAGACTATCTTTATTCCAATTTAGGTCAATGGTTACCATTATATTTGACTATAATGCACATGTGCGAATGTGTGTGTGTATATACATACATACACATATGTTATTATATTTAATATATTGTATTAAACATGAACCTGAGATAAAGTTGGAAAACACTTTATTCCAGCATTCTTGTTCTCTATCTAGGCCTATTTTCCAGGAATCTTTATATGTGAGAAATAATATATTGCATTTTTATAAAATTAATCTATATTATAAAAGGCCACTGGCTGCAATGCCATAATGACCAAATGACTGGTCACTAGGAGGTGCATTGATGGGTCTCCCAGTGCAGTTGGTCTGGGATCCTGCCAGTGGGGTGGGTCTGGGATCAGGTCTGGGGTCTTGTGTGATTTTGCATACTGGGCCTCTAGTCTAATGATAAAATTATCAATATACACTTCTATTTGATTAAACACATAATTATATTTATTACACCCATATAAGATACTTTTCTTATAGTGAATTATTTCCCCTCCTTTAATATTTGATATGTAAATTAAATATAATAATATAATAATATAAACAAACATTTTTCTTTATGACCTTCAGATCCAGTGTTAACCTGATTTATTTCTTACTTATTAAACATCCTGATAAATACAATGTGACTTTAGGATTAGACTAAAATTTTTTCTAGAAAAGATACCTGCTCTTGTAAAGTGTTTTAAATTCTGAAGAGGAATTTTGGTCCATAGATGCAAAGCTAACATTGTCAGTACAGAGCAAGCATCACTAACATTATCATCAAATTTGTAGGTAGTATCAGTACAATATAATTCAGCAGTAGCTTTTCTAAAGCTTCAGCTTTGTATCATATTTCAAATTATGTAAGACTATTTTCATATAAATATGTAGAAAATACCTAGGGAATTATTTTCCAATTGTTATTTGCCAAGCTGTCATGGATATTATAACTAAAAAATAAATACATGAGTACAGATGCTATTAAATTCCCTGGGAGACTAACCACCATGGAATCCTAAGATATTTGTTTGAGAGTTTTCTTTTACAATTTGAGTGCTTTTTTTCTAAAACTAATAAATTAAAATGTATCATCTTTGATTCTGAAGTGAAGAAAACTGCCCATATGACATATTTTCACAGATGAAAGAAAACATATGGAAAAGTGTCTCTTTGAGAATTACAAGCCAGCATATCTCCAAGGATAAGATTGTTAAAATTCTGATTTTGCTATAAAACATAAAAAGCATATGTACATAACTCATTGCTCAAAATATTATGGAAAAAACCCAAATATATGCTACAGAAATCTATTGTAAAAATGATCTCTAATAAGATAACCTGAATAAATAATATAATGGTAATGTCCCTTAATAGAACAGTGCCTTTTTAGGTAAAATTTGAATGTTTCCTGACAACAATACATAAGCTATGTGAGGGCAGAAAGCCTAAAATGCTTACAAAATATAACTTATTATTCAGTTGCTGGTGTGCACAGAAAACAAATGAATAGTCAGAAAAGATTCTTACAACTTCTTGTTGCCACCTGAATTGTGGTTTTAGCTATAATTTTAGGAACATGCATTCTTTGACAGCTTATATTATTTGGCCTTGTCTAAAATTTATTTTAGTCCTTTGTTATAATCTAAGAAGATTTTCCATTAATGAAGGAAGCTTCACCCATTTAAATTATTATAATAATGAAAAAGTCTTCTTTTTTCTTTTTTAATACAGTATTTTATTTTTATTTCTCCCTATTATTATATATATCATATTTTCATTACTTTCATTTTATGGGATGTTTTAGAAAGAATATTAACCTGTATTATGTTTTAAGAATATTTAACTTTTTCCAAAATTTCAAAATATGAAAGGATATTTTCACTTTGGGTGTTTGTAAATATGTGTGCGTGTTAATATGTACATGTTCATGTCCAACTTTGTAACATTTATAGATGCTATGTGTCATGTTTAAATATGCTATGTTATAATTAGGTACAACCTGTCCAGCCTGTGGCTAAAATACATGTATAGATTTAATTCTTACTCCAAATCTCATTTCTAGCAAGGTTTTTAACCCAGGATATTTTCTTTCATTTATTATTTCCTTCTGTTACCATCAATTTAAGAAACATTATAATTTAGGGAAGTATTATAAATGAAAATCTTAACATAAAGATCTCTTACATCTTTACCTCCCTCCTTTTTCTTATGCAGGGCCTTGTAGAGAAGTAGTCCTCTCAAAGTAACTATGTCCATAGAATACTGTCTTTCTCTTTTTATTTGCCTTCTGCAATGTGCAGTCTCTGACTAGATGCACAAAAATGAGCTAAATGTGGACTTTGGGCATTACATTTTATCAGTCTCACTACACAGTATCTCATATATAGAAATGTGTTGTTGTTTTTTTTCAAATTTTCTCTGTGGTACAAACTCTAATATTTCAGTCTAATCATAGGTGATATATAGATTATAATTTTGCCATTGTTATTATAATAATTTATATTTCTGAAACAAAACAAACCTATGCCATGTGCTGGATACAAGGAATTCTTAAATTTAATTGATCTAACTTATCACATTAGCTAATTTTTCTTAGTTTCTGAGAGGTTGTTTTTTGACCTTAATTTTTTGTTTGTTATTATGTTACTAGTGGCATAGTACATGAATTCGTACACATTGAAAGGAAACGAATTAAAAGAAATATTTTAATACCGCTAATCACCCTTTCTCTAAAATAGAAGTGTCAGAGATGAAAGCAAATAAGTAAAATCTACATAAAATAATATATAATTGATTAATAAAAAACAATAACAACATAATATAACAACAAATATTTTCCATCAAATTTTTACTGTCAGAAACTTCGTTTATCATTAATTTTTAAAAATATGCCGGGTATTCTAGAAAATTTATATCATTTGGACAAATTTTGCCCTTGCTACAACATTGAGTAAATTTTCCATCAGATGGGTTTTCATCAGGGAAATTTAGGGATAGGCAAAATTGACATGTAACAGTTATTCCACCACAACTATGTTCAATCATTGCATCCTCAATTACCTCATTTTCGCTATGAAGGCAGTTCCTACCAGTATTGACAGCACTTGCCAATGACTGTTCTTCGGACATATTCTGTCAACAACATTGCTTTCTTTCAGGCTCAGAGGTCTGTTGTGCCAATCGTTGGTCTTCAGATAATTCTGTCAATGACACTGGCTCCTTTTGGCTTCAGAGGTACGTTGTGGCAACAGTTGTTCAGATATATTCTGTTGACAATTTTGGCTTCAGAATATCAACAAAAGCATGACATCATTACCCAGTGCCCACCGCCACTATTTGCATACTGGGCTGGGCTATGGGCCGCATTTTGCGCCATGGCAGCATCAGCTGCAATTTGGTGGGCTGTCACTCTGGGGTGGTGAGGGAAGCCAAGTGTTGCTTTGTCGGCACCAGATCCACAGTGCTGTTTCTCTGTGTGCATCACAGCAGCTCTTGCATTGAGCATCTGCTCCCTGAAGGTAAGTGCATGTCACAGTGACTGGTCAGACAGTGGGAAGGACACTTAGCATATTAACCTTTTATATATATAGATTATGAGTTTTCTGTTGTTGTTTTTATTGTGACAACCCATATTTGGGGGCTACTAAATAGATAGTTTTGAACCAGAAATAGACAAATGTATTAAAAATTATTTTTACATTAGGTTTCCATTTCACTTTTTTAGAACTTCTTTTCCACTACTTAATTACAGTGGGGCCTTGACTTACGAGTATCCTGACTAACGAGTTTTTTGAGATACGAGCCGTCTCTCGGCCGATTTTTTGCTTTGAGTTGTGAGCTAAAATTCGGATTACGAGCCAGCTTCAGATACCCCACCACTAGTTGGTGCAGCGAACGTCACAGTGAATGTCACAATATCAGCCGAGCATCACGTGTCTCACTTGTTCACTTTAAGATTTGACATACGAGTAATTTGAGTTACGAGCTCCGTCATGAAACGAATTAAACTCATAAGTCAAGGCCCCACTGTACTTTGGAGAAGTATTTTTTTTCGACCATGACTCCATGAAAGCAATTATAAAAAGATGAATTGAGGACCTCTCATGCTTGAGTGATATTAAGCTCTATATCTCAGAATACCTTTAGAGCATACAGTCCAAACAGACAAATTGCTCAAACCAATTAACCAATAAATAATGAGGATATGGAGGAATGATTTAGAGAGGCCACTTTATTTTGACTCTAGCCAAGGACATAATTCTGAAGGATAACACCAGTCCTAATAGCTCTCAAGTGGTTCAGCCCAATCCATCAGATGAAAAGTTTACATAGGAAATTGCCTGAAACACTCACTTGCTTTGAGTATGCTGTGTTGGTGATGCCTCTCAAAAATGGCAGGGATAGTAAAGAGATGGGTGTGATTTAAAGTGCTCTACTTAGGGTTAATTCTGGCAAAAAGTATGTCAACTTTCATAACCCTCCTGAATGTTCTCACCTCTAATGGATTTCTGGTGGCACTGAGTTCTTTATTTTTTTTCATAACCATATACTCAAAAAAGGTAGGGAGATAAATTCTGAATAAAGAGAAAAGTATTTCCTAATTTGTTTAAATTTAAATACCTTATACATAGCTACGCTTTCTGCCAAGGCCATTTTTTTTTGGTATGAATAATGCTGTCCAATAAGAAAGGAGGAAAAAAATAATTAATTAATATTTCCTAGGGCCATGGTCGGCAAACTGCGGCTCGCGAGCCACATGCGGCTCTTTGACCCCTTGAGTGTGGCACTTCCTAAGCCTTAGGAGTACCCTAATTAAGTTAATAACAATGTTCCTACCTATATAGTTTAAGTTTAAAAAATTTGGCTCTCAAAAGAAATTTCAATCGTTGTACTGTTGATATTTGGCTCTGTTGACTAATGAGTTTGCCGACCACTGTTAGAGTTTTTAGCTAAAAAGCTAATGCAAAGGCCAAACACTCATTATCATTCATTATGTGTCTGATTATGGTGATTATGTGACCTAGAAGAAAAGTGTCAAAAGAGAGACATCCCCATGAATTTGCATTTTTAATATATAAAAAAATAAGTTTGCATGTCTGAATAAGATCCCCTCCCCCACCCAAATCCAGCTTCCTCATTAACTGATATATTTGATTAAGCTGAATTGTCACAGCCAGATTTATTATTGTCACTCTACGCTAACATGAAATGTCTATTCTCCACAGATCTGAGAGCAATTCATATGAAATGTAAAGCTCAGAGAGATACATGAAAGCATTTGAAGGTTTGCAGTGAATGTATAAATAACAATGGCCTATATTCTAAAACAGCAGTCTCTTAGAAACCTTTAAATATTTCACATCAAAAGGCTATAATAGCATTACTATAATACAGATTATAATGATATCTACTAATAAACAGATATATCCACATGTAGAGCTATAATAGTTATTAAAAATAAGTTGAACTGTCACTTAAAAAAATCTTCATTAATCAGACAATTGAACAAGACCTTCTAGGGTTGTGGTTTTTTTGGGTTTGTTTTGGGGGTTTTCTGTGTGTGGTTTTTTAAAGTATTTTGGCAAAGTAAATGCACAGAATACATTGATATGCTTATTTTGATTTACAATCTTTAAATATTTGGAAATATAGTATGTGGGGCTCAATTGATAAACTTGCCCCAGACATGTACTTGCAAGGAGCATTTCTGATTTTAAATTTAGAATTATCTGAATCCTCTTTGTTTTAGCAAAATTATAGTTTCACAGGGAAGGCCGGATCTGAGTGTGCAGGCCCCGGTATCCTGCGCCCCCTTGGTCTGCCCGCCTCCACCACCTAAAACTCGTGTGCTTTTCCCCTTCTTTGTATTTACAACATTCTTAGAAGTTGTTAGGTCCAAATGGAAATAAGTAAATATATGTATAGAATATTCCCATGATTTAAAGAGATACTATTACACATCTAAAAGAATGGCTAAAATGCACAACACTGGCAATGCCAAATGCTGGTGAGAATGTGAGAAGGTTTATAATGGTGTATTACAGTGACTTTCAACTTTTATCATCTCATGGCATACACAAACTAATTCCTAAAATTGTGTAGTACACCAAAATACATACTTTTTGCAGATCAGACAAAAACAATAGCTGTAATTTTGATTCATTCACACCAGACAGCCATTGTTGTATTGACTGTTGCTTTTTTTTTTTTAATAATCTAAAGGAAAAGAGGTCCATACCCCTGACTAAATAATCAGATGTTGTATGTTTTAAAAATTCTTTAGGCACGGCCCTGACCGGTTTGGCTCGGTGGATAGAGGGTCCGCCTGCGGACC
>NW_006296284.1:2280928-2286325 GCF_000327345.1 Myotis davidii
GACCCCTCGGGGAGGGGGGGGGTGTCAGACTGCCGGTTTTGGCCTGATCCCCACAGACCAGGCAGAGGGACCACTCCCCCCGCCCCCGTGCACAAGTCCCCCCCTGGTGGTAAGCGCACATCATAGTGAACGGTCAAACTTCTGGTCGAACAATTTGCATACTAGGCTTTTACTACATAGGATAACCAGAAGTTGACTATCAATTAGCCACCAAAATGCAGAAAGTAATCACTAGTGGTGATTTATACTGTTGTCAGAAATATGCAAGGAATAATATGCCTATAATTTTTTGTTTCTACAACTTGCCAATATATTTCTATATTTATGGTTCAAGGTTTGCTGATAACTTTCAAGGTAGGTGACAGCAGTCTTAGGAGATATAAATCCCTATTCTCTCAGGGGCAGAATCAAAACTGTATTACCAGTAATCTCTAATCAGCCCATTTTTTTTCCAATTTGCAGGAGTTCGCAATTTATCTATATCCCTGTATTAATAAGAAACTTGCAAGTATAAAATGATAAACAGTAATGGGGGTATTTTAGGGAAGTGTTAACAAACATTCAGTAACCAATTTGCCTAGACATTCCTAGGATGTAATTCTTTTTTAAGAACTTAATTTTAGTACAGTGGAGTAAACATTTCCTGATATATCTTGTAGAGATTGCTTCTGACCTACTATTTGGCTGTTTCATTTACATAACATTTTATTTATTTCTCTAATCTGTTTTTTGCTACATGTATTTCTGGGATAGCTATTAGTTTCTTGTTAGTTTTAGCCTCATTCTCTCTCTCTTAGTAATAATGTAAGTATGGATTCCTATTTCCATATGAATTTCATTCTCCAACATATTTTGGATATGCAGAAAGAGAAAGTACCTACAGTAGTTTCAAACATGTCACCCTGTTATTCTCAATATGTTCACAATATACTTGGCTTACTGAACAGCTCTTGTTCTTTAACATCACTCATTCATTAAACAAACAGAACCAGTTCTGAAGCCTCCATCTTATATAAAAACTGCTGATTGAAATTTTAACCCTGCTATTTGGCTTCTGTAAATTCTTGCTTGAAAATAAGACTACTCCCATTTCAGAGAGGCCATTAAACCTTCCGCAGATGAAGTTATCAGTGCTGGCACCAGGCCAAGCCTTTGGCTGAGGTCTCAAAGCCCCAGCACATAGGGGCTCTTTAAGAACTTGCAAAGGGGACAGGAAAACCCCATATTTGGGAGACAAAGAGGGTAAAATGGTATAAATACATGAAACTTCCTATGTGACTTGGCCCAGAATTCTAGAGACATTTTTCTCTGGGCCCGCGTATAATAATAATAATAATAATAATAAATAATAATAATAATAATTAATAATAATAAATGTAACTCCATCTCTCTAAGTGTTGCATGGTTGTTCTCCAGTTTTCTGTAACAGTTCCAAGACCATGTTACCTATGCAGTTACACAGGTTCCCAGGCATAGAAGGTTTACTGCTTTGTGGTTACCATCTTGAAACTCAATAATTTTTAAAGAAGGAACCAGGCATTTTCATTTTGTACTTGGCTCCAAAAGTTAGATAGTCTGTCTAATACTTGTAGATTATACTAAGTAAATGTAGAAGCATAATGGAAGGATACACACACAAATGTTAACAATCATTACCCTTAGATGGTGACATTAAGAATGGTTTTAATTTAATTTTCTTTTCATCTTTCTTCATTTTCTAATTTTCCTGATCTTTAGAGATAAGAAAGGATAAAAGATCCCCAGAAATGTCTTGGAATTCAACAAATGGAATCTATGAGATCCTTGTGTTGAACTAAAAGATTTTGATATGTAATAGACAAGATATTTTCATTTATAATGGTATAGATAATTTTATATTCAATAAAATTGAACTTCATAGAAGATATACAGTATGTAATTATCTATGCAGCATCTATAAATGATAGGCCCAGCCAAAATTTTCCAAAAATAAAGTTTTCTCATGGCACCAGCTCACTGTATATAACTTCTTTTTATCCAGTTTTCCCTAAACATCCTCTATTTTTCTTTATCTGTCCCTATTTCACACATACCAATTCATGGCCTTTATAAAAAACTCAATTCTGAAAGCCAAAAGAAAATTAACAAGAGAAAGCACTTACAATTATTTAGAGAATCGTGTAGTATCTTAGTTTAAGTGTGCAGGAAATAAAGTCGGTCTGCAACAGCTGGTAGATTTATTTTTTCATTGCTATTTTACAATAACTGTATTTTTCCCCCAGAGTGACAAGATTCAGAAATTACTTAAAAAACAACAACAACAACAACAAAACCCCACACAACAACACGGAAGAGAAGTGGAAGAAAAGAGAAATGTTTTGTTTTGTTTCTTTTCTTGTCTATTCAAATTGCTATAGTTTTTAAGGGTAAATATGCCAGACATTGTTTTTTACTCATTTTCACTTTTCTCTATGACTTGGAAGCAATTTATCTTAAAATTAGGATTTAAAACTAAACAGAGTGTGAAAGCAAATTTGCAATACTCCCTCAATCTTCCCCTGGAACATTATGTATAAGACAGATATCTAAGGGGGAAGTTATATAACTTCGCATTCAGTTTTTACAAATAGTCACCAATCAGGATACTTAAACAAATTGTTTTACCATTCTTAAAGTTACAAGAAAGAAATGAAAGACTCACTATAACTTCATGTTTAAAATGATAGCCCCTGGTATCAAAGTGTTAAGGTCAAATCCATACTTGTGTGGCTTTTGGCAAATAACCTAACCCTTCTCTGAGTTTCATTTTCATCATTTGTAAGATGGGAATGAGAATTAATTGAATTAATGTGTGTAAGAAAATAAAATAACTCTTGGCACATTGTAAAGATCTTCAAAAGTGTAAGCTATTATGTATTTTATTGTCAGTTAAAAATTATTGTATTCATTAAGTTATACAAACTTATCCCCTGAAAAGGAAACTTCAGGATAAAAGATAAAAAATATTATATTGCCTGGCTGGTGTTGCTCAGTGATTGAGCATCGATCTATGAACCAGGAAGTCATGGTTCCATTCCCAGTCAGGGCACATGGCCAGGCTGTGGGCTCAGCTCTACCGGGGGTTGTGCAGGAGGTGGTTAGCTGCTTAGTGATTCTCTCTCATCATTAATGTTTCTGTCTCCCTCTCTCCCTGAAATCAATAACAATATATTTTTTAAAAAGAATATTATATGATTAAGTTTAGGGGAATGTGGAAAACTCACATTCAACGTTTTATTCTGAAGCAGCCTCTCAATAAATAAAAATATACACTAATTATGTTTTCATGTTTATTTTTGTGTAGCATTTATTTATCCCTTTATACTTGGAAGTCTTTACTCCCAGGGCTTACATGAAGTGTAAATATCTGAACAGTGTAATGGGGAGATATTAATTAATGTCCTCAATATTCTTTCAAACTAAATGATTATTGTCTCAGCTGCTGGGAGTGCTGATAAACTCTCTCAGCTATCTGACCTCTTCTATGACTGTCCAGGCAGAAGAAAGTAGACTTGCCCAAGGCCAGGCCCATCCTTGGGATAAGCACATCCAGTGACTCGCGGACCAGGGTTTAAGTGCTTGGCACCCTTGCCTCTATTCAGACAACTTTATATGGTCTTCCAGCTCTAGCACTCCCAGTAGGTTGTCTGAAGCTTTCATTGGAGACAGCAACTCAGACCAATCCTACTGTTTTCTTTCTTTCCCACAGGAGTTGACCAAAGAGCAGTTTCTAATACATTCCTAAATACTAATCTGTCTCATATTCTGCTTCTTATCCAGGGAGCATGACCTCTGCTAATACACTGTTTTGATTGGTCATTAGGAAGCTGCTCTGTTAGCCAGTAAAGATGCAAACCAACAAATGTGTGTACCTTCCTCTATTGCAATATTCACTTTATTGTGGTGGTCTGGAACAAAACCCACAATATCTTTGAGGTGTGTCTGTATTATTAAAACATGTAGGTACTCATTTCAATTCAAATATCTGGAAGTTGCATGAAATTCTGAGCAAAAAAAAAACACAACAACAACAACAACAAAAAAACACAAGGCAATCCCCTGTCTAGTGAAATGGAAACAGAATTAGGCTTTAAGTTTTAAAACTTATTTTTAGTGTTACCATCTACCTGTAGTATGTCAATAATTATCATTTAATCTAGCTAAAATCCTGCCAGTTTTCCTTGTGATTTGGCGATAAAAATAATAGCAGGTTACCTGAGATGTTTGTTCCAAAGAATAGTAAGATACTATCTTTAAAAGGTTTTGTGCTGCTTGGAGAAATGCTATTTGATTGCTTCTCTTCTTTTTTTGTCCTTGGAATGTTCTCATTCCATGAAATATGTGCAGACTTTGTTAGATAAAATGAATTCAAAACTAAGATTTGTCAACAAAAGGTCTATGATGCCAATCTAATACAAATGAATTTCACAATCTGGGGGATGCAGTGAAAGGAAGAACTTTATTCAGATAAACAATTTGCAAATCTGAAAGACAGCCTCCTGAAGAAACTGAAAGTGTGCTCCACAGAGACAAAAAGAAGCCCTGCTTTAATAAAGCTCCCACCCTGGTCCCTGATTGGTCTATTTATATGCTTATGGAGAATCTAAATTTGTAAGTCTGATTGGTCCAAACAGCACTATCCTTATTGGCCAGAATTGTGTGTTCTGATTGGTCATTAGGAGCTGCTCTGATTGATCAGTTAAGATGCAAATGAGCCTATAGCTGTGTAGTTCTGATTGGATGGGGCACTTCTCAGCCTATTGGTCAAAAGATGATTCCATGAACTTTTATAAGGGTTCTCTCAGCTGACAGGAACACAGTCAGGAGTTTGGCAGCTCAGTCTGTGGCCTTAACCCTGAAATGCAGTGTGCAGTGGGACCTCCACTGGCAATGGTTACTAGACTCTATTTACAAATTTGAGCCCAATTAACCACAAGGAATCCTTCTTGGCAAGTATATCCCTTTTTGGGATCAAGAGTTTTTATGGTTGCTTTATCTTGTTAGACATATATGTTGAGTATAGACATTTCTCAGGCAGGGATACAAACACTACTTGCAATGATTGCTGAAATATGGTGATTTTTAAAAGTTTACAAGAAGCATTTATTTCTTTTAAAAATTGGGGCAATTTCAACTAATGATATAAAAAATATGTTCAACTGAAAATGAATGACTCAATTTTGCATTATATGCTCTCTTCTCAAAAATTCCCTCGAAGCACAGTTTAGGTAAGTAAAAATTAAAAAATAAAATTAAAAAAAATTGGAGGAAACTTAAATAAGCATAGAATATTAATATTTTGTATTAATGCTTTCTTATCAGAAATACTAAAAGTATTGCATTAACCATTGTATTTTACAAAGCATTCACATTATATAT
>NW_006296284.1:2286340-2306846 GCF_000327345.1 Myotis davidii
ATATATATATATTCTTCTCTTTTGTCACATGATACACAAAACATAATTATATGAGTCATTTAAAGATTACATTGCCAAATGCCTTGGTAAACCTGTGTTATACACAGAGAGAAAAATGACATTGTTCTGCTTCTACCTTACTATTTTACTTTTCAATAATTTAAATAATTTGCTAAAATCTTATTATGCTGCTACATAATAGACTCAAAAAGAAAAAAGGAAAAAAAAAAAGAACATCCTAGATCCCTCATTAACTCTTCCTTCCCATTGTATCTCTACTCACTTTTCTTTAAGTGACATTGCCATTTCTGTGGAAAATTTGCTCTGCTATAAACAGGCTTTTTGGAATGGGAACCAGGTATCTTCAACAGACCCTGAGCTCCTCACAAAAAGATCATATCTTATTCACCACTTCATCACTAGTGTGCATGACAGTGTTTAATATGGTGCAGGTAACTATTTCCACATTTAATAAATATGTAGGAATTACTGTTGTCATTAAAACCAGAAGAAAGATACCTTTTCATGTGGTTCTCAGCTTTGGTAAACAGACGCTAACTGCAAGCCCTTCCTTATATATGGTAGATTGTTTTCCAGATTCTTTATGAAATACTAGAGGCCCAGTGCATGAATTCGTGCACAGATGGGGTCTGGCGGGCCTGCCCCAATGGGGGCAATCAGGGGCCAGGATGGCCAGTGGGATGGGTCACAGGAGGTTGGCCGGCAGGCCCCATACCTGATCGGGGGGTATGAATTGGGGGGGCAAGCCGAGGGGAGGGGCCACAGGCAGTTGGCTGGCTGGCCCTGCCCCATATCAGGGTGTGGGAGACTGATCAGGGGCCAGGCCCACCAGTGGGAAGGTTATGGGAGGTTGGGGGCTGATCAGGGCTCCTATTGGGCCAGTTGGCTGTCACAGTGCATGTCATAGTGACTGGTGGTTCCGGTTGTTCCAGTTGCTTGGCATACATATATCAATGTATATATCAGATACTAAATATCTCTCCCCATACTCCCATGTTTAAAAAATCCAAAATTTCATTTTTTACTAGTAATGATGGAAAATGTTAAAATAGGTAAACATGGCAAGCACAGAATTTTATGTATAACAAGAAAATTTTAGATAACTACTCAATGCCAACACGGAAAGCTAAATGGTACTTGACATATATTTTTATCTTTCCTTGTGTTCTTCCATTTACTCATCCTACCATTCTTGTCTTAAATATCAGCCAGTAAAAGCCCTCTGTCACTTTATTTCTCCAGTCTATAACCCTGTATCTTCCCATCTACTCCATCTGCACCTTGAGACATATGCAAATGCATGGTATACAGTAGATGTATACCAGGTACTATTTGAATAATAGGGAAACAGTATCTAGTATAACTTTTTTTTTAAGTTAGACTCCTTGGACATGAAAGAGTTCTGATATAAAGTGGGGTGGCAAGCAGTGAATGGCTGACACATGACCCATATGAAAGGGGAAGGTAGTCAAGAGAATGTACATCAAGTAAAACTAAAATTTATTGAGCACCAACCATATGCCAGGGTCTTTACAAACATCATACCACTTATTTCACAGGCAATATCCTATATAATAAAGAAGGTATATGCAAATTGACCGTCACTGCCACAAAGATAGCGGCACCCACAGCGGAGGCAGGGATTTCCATAACACCCCTTTTAATGTGCACAAATTTTGTGCACCGGGCCACTGGTATTGTAATACTTATTAGCACTACTTCACAGATGCACAGATGAAGCAACAGAGTCTTAGAAAGGTTAAAAAAGCTTCCCGAAATCACATTACTCAGACTTTAACCTGAATCCGCATGGATCCAAAGTCCCAGCTGTCTACAAGTAAATCACCTTGTCTCCAAGAATTCATTCCTACAATTTCAATAATAGTTTCTAAGTCATGTCCTAACCCAATCCTATATTTATTTTGGAGAGAAGTAATTTAATATCCACGGTATACAAAGGTAAATCAAGCACTTATTCCTTTTGAATAAAGTCAATAAATACTGTTCATTTATATTATAAAACATAAAAAGATAATCTATACTAATAAAAGGGTAATATGCTAATTAGACCGACCATCTTCCAGATGTCCTTCCAGACAAAGCCACAGTGGCAGCAGTGGAGTATAGGGGTGGTGCTGTCCCCTGATCAGCCCAGTCGCCTCCCACAGAGGGAGGCCAGACTATGGCTTAGGCCCGCTCCCTATGTGGAGTGGACCTAAGCCATCATTAGGATATCCCCTGAGGGCTCCTGGACTGTGAGAGGGGGAAGGCCGGGCTAAGGGACCCCCGCATCCCAGTGCATGAATATATATGCTGATACCAATGGTTATCAAAATAGTAGTTTGAAATTCAATGTATCACAACTATCATTTATATAATTACTCTCTTCATTAGCTTATTGCTTTTTGCTACTTTGGTATGTTGCTTTGTCTCCCAGAAGTTTATAAACTGCAGATTAAAGGAAATTTGCTTTCTTTATTATTTTACCTCCACCTATTTTTGAATACAATGTCTAGACTATAGCTGATAATAAATCAATGAACAATAAAAATGGAGAACCTAGGGTTTTCTATAGTTATATAACATATTCTTTTTTTCTACTCTAAAAATGATTGACCTTGTTATATTGAAAAACAACTCAGAAGTGTTCTTTGAGAAGTACAGGCTAACCATGGCCTCTTCCTCTTTCACAAAGAACTAGTACATCACCACAGTAGTCTGGGGACAGAGAAAATAAATAGAGTAAAAGAGAAGATGAACAAAGACCAAGGCACATTCTTCTAAAAATATTATTTCCAATCGCAATTGAGGATTTTAGTCATGCTTTCCATTGAGAAACAAAAGAATCTGTATATCTCTTTATTGAAGAAGAGGACAGAATTCAGAAATATTTGTTCCTTCATAGCCTTTCGATAGATAGATGAAATAATGTTTTGCCCTTACACATTAACGTTAGCATCTGAAATTCATAATAAAGTGTTATATTTACTGACAAAAAATATGAAAGGGGACTATCCTCTGATGTTACCAAAAAGGTAATTTTACACGGGGGCGGGGGCTAGCATCTATTCTGAATAATTAGGCTAAAGTCAAAGAACACATTTTATACACACCACGTGAAATATAATGATTCTTTACAAATAGATGAGCCTATGCACTCATTGGAAGGATATGAAAAATCTTAAAAAGAATCTCAATGTTACCTCAACTGCCTTGATTCACAATGAAGGGATTTATTTTTGTTCTGAATGAAATTATATAACTTCAATTGAGCACCCAGCAACTAATCGGTTCCAAATGATTTCAGGTGAAGTTCAATTTCAACAGCCTACACTACAATCCAAAAATTTGACTAATAGAATTTGTTTGCTAAAATGAGGTGGGGAGGGAGGGTCATACAAGCTTCCGAGACAGAGACTTATAGTTCAGCAAATTGGGACAATTTTGATATTACATATGAATCCTGGTCCATATTTACATCCCATAAAATCAGGAAAGAATCTGTAATTAGACCACTAGAGTGAAGCCAGCAATAATGAATTATTTAAACTGCATGGGTGTATTTCTCTCATATATCATTATCTATCAACTTTCACGGGTAACCTTACTATTAAATATGGAATGTTAAGTGTGGCCCACTTCTGAAAACTGGTCAATAGAGGAGATTTGTTAGCCAACAGAAATTGAATATATTTGTCAAATTTAAAGTAAAGATTCTCAAAATTGATCATGCATCAGAATAAGCCAAAGGACTTCCTAAGACATAGATAGCTAGACCTGACTCCCTGGAGATTCTGCCAGTCTCATGAAAACCAGAATGGTGTAGTCAAGGTTTTTTTTTCCAGAATTGTGTCTCACAAAGTGATCTACAAGGAATAAACCAATGGTTCCCAGGGGAGTGTGAAACTCTACCTTCCTGGTAAAACAAACAGGCTCAGTGCCTGATTCCCTTTGCTTCCCTTCACTTTTTAATAACTAGCTTACTACGATATCAATGCTAGTGTGGAGACCACACTTCAAGACCATCCATTTAGAGAAATATGTCTCAAGATGCAGTCTACCCTCCGATTTCATTATAGTAACAGGGGGTACTTCATAAGATGTTCTCAGATACAACCCCAAATTTTCTAGATCAGAATATCCAGGATGGGGATCTGACGCCTGCACTTTGAACAAGAATTCCAGGGAGTTCTGACACATACTATAATTTGGGAACCTCTGTTCTTCTCTCCCAATCTGATATTTAGCTTGAGTTCTAACACAGGATGGGCTTTTAGGGCTCTGTGTTTTGCTTAGCAATCTCTGTGGTAAAACCGTTTTTCTCTTTCTCTGCTATTTTCACTCTTTAGGACCGGGTCAAATATTGCTTCATTATAAGATTTTCTTTCTCTGTTAAGGTAATTAATTTCTCCATCAATTCTAACAGCACTCACTGCATTATATGTTCACACGTTTCTTTCCACTGACAAAAGTTGCGGTTCTACACTGGGAAAGAGAGCACTGCATTTTTCCCCTGTGGTTTTCATCATTAATTAAGGGGCACATTAAGCCACCAGGAAAACATTATTGACTCTAATAAAAGTGAGGGTGGGACCCAGAGTCAAGTCTCAATAAAACTGAACTTCACATTTTGTAGTATAGAAAGGTTTGCTCTCCATAATTATAAGTACACTATTTCAAATGAACACTTGAAACTTACGTTTCAGTAAAAGTTATTTACTCAAAGTCTTTTAATGAATACACATATGCAAACACATATGATTGCACACTTTCTTTTTATCTCTTCAAAACTTCTCATTGATTTTTTTAAGGAATCAGACCATTTATTTAAAGAGTTTCTGCCCTCTTCATTTGCCAATTTTTTCCATTTGTCTAATTGTAACAGCTGCTGACTTAGGTAACATCTGTTCACTATTAAGTTCTCAGAAAGATATTTTTTGAGAGATCATAAGGATCAGAGCTCTGCTACATCTAGAGCAGTGGTTCTCAACCTTGGGTGCACATTAGTATCACCTGGGAATCTTTTTAAAATCCTGATTTTTGGGCCTCATCCTCCGGAAATTCTGTTTCTTTGTTATGGGGTGGGGTCACAACATTAGTAATAGAGAAACAATTTCTGGAGAATGAGGCCCAGAAATCAGGATTTTAAAAACATTCCCAGGTGATTGTAATGTGCAGCCAAGGTTGAGAACCACTGCATTAGAGGGGAAAAGAAGGGGAAAGAACACTTTGGCAGATCTAGTACATTAAAGATCATCATGGAACTGAACTATAGTGCATTATGGATTCATTGTAACATTAATGATTCAGTTATGTTGGTTACATAATTCAGTAAGTACATATTGGCTTCAGAAAATACGACAAATACATTTGATGCTCAAAAGTAAGGTAAACTCTGATCTAAAATAACATCCATATCAAAGCTGGTTTAATATTTGTTTAAAAGTTACCTATAATTCATAATGTACTGATGAAGTAATAAACAATCTACTTTTCAAATAAATTTGCAACACTGAGCATGCTAGTTATATATTTTTTTAATTATTTCAAATTAATTTCAATTAGTACATCCCAAGCAGCTAACCTGGTGGGGAGGGACACTATATGTGCTCACAAAATGCATTTGTAAAGGCATCATCCTCTAGATATGTTAAGGCCCTGAAACCTAAATGGGAAACAAGAATTATTGTTCCTGACAAGTCTTGTTAACTTCAGAATAGATACATACAGTGAAATGTCACAGCTCTTTCTAGAGTTCCTTGTGGCATAATAATGCAGAAATCCATCAAGGATATTTGTGAATCAAAGGAAAACTAAAAATCAGGAAGTCTTGTAGAAACAATTCATTTAAACAAGACTTCAGTTCCCTATTCAGACATACATGAGTTAGTTTAGAATTCTTAAGATATCATATATGAGTTATGAATATAAGCTTATAGGGAACTCTTATAACTTAACAAAAGAAAGATAAACAATCTAATCAAAAAATGGGCAAAGGACCTAATAGACAATTTTGGATAGTAGACATACAGAAAACCAAGAGACACATGAAAACATGCTCAAATTCACTAATCATCTAAGAAATGCAAAACAAAATGACAATGAGGTACCATTTCACACCTGTCAGAATGGCTATCATCAACAAATCAACAAACGACAAGTGCTGAGAGGATGCGGAGAAAAAGGAACACTCATGCACTGCTGGTGGGAATGCAGACTGGTGCAGCCACTGTGAAGAACAGTATAGAGTTTCTTCAAAAAATTAAAAATGGAATTTTCATATGACCCAGTAATACTATTTCTAGGAATATATCCCAAGAAACTAGAAAGGATATATGCACCCCTATATTCATTCCATCACAATTTACAATAGCTAAGAAAACATTCTATGTGCCCATCATCAGATGAGTGGATTAAAAAACAATAGTACAAAATGGAATACTACACTGCTGCAAAAAAGCAAGAACTCTTACCACTTGCAACAGCATGGATGGGCCTGGAGAGCATTATGATAAGCTAAATGAGCCACTCGGAGAAAGATAAATATCACATGATCTCAGTCATTTGTTGAATATAATGAACAACATAAACTGATGAACAAAAATAGATCCAGAGACATAGAAGCATCAAACAGACCATCAAATCTCAGAGGGAAGGTAAGGGAGAGGGCGGTTCTGGGAGCAGGGAGGTAAGAGATCAACCAAAGGACTTGTATGCATGCATATAAGCATAACCACTCAACACAGACAGTAGTGGGTGAGGGCATGTTCTGGGGGGTGGGAGCAACCAGGAAGAGGTCGATGGTAGAAAAAGAGACATATGCAATACTTAATAAAGAACTTAAAATAAAGAAATAAACAAAAATAATATCAACTTATAGAAAACTAGAGGTCTGATGCATGAAATTCTGGCAAGAGTAGGCCTTCCTTCCACCAGCTGTTGGCACCAGCTTCCCTCTGGCACCCGGGGCCCGGGCTTCCCTTTGGCCATAGGCAGGCACCCGGGACCTGGGCTTCCCTCACAGCCCTGGCTTCAACTGGAAGGACATCCAGTCTAATTAGCATATCACACTTTTATTATAGATAAACTCCCTCCTTATAAATAGAGACCTAATGCAAAGAGGGTGAAATTTCAAACTGGAAAATTATGCACTTAGGTCAGAATTTTTTCACTTAGTAGCTACGTTCTATGGAGTCAGACACTTATTCTTTCATCATAGGTCAACATTTTATGTGAGATATAAGTGAAATAATCTTCTCTCGTTGTGGCTACATTATACAACATTTATGCAGTCCTCTCTCTTGTTTACAATCCCTAAATTTTCTGGTCAATTGAGTTGTTCAAGAGTTTGTTTATGAAAGTTCTGTCTATCCTTAAACAATTCTCAAATTTAAAGTATTTGCCTAGAAAATCAGAAACTAAATAATACATAGTACCAAAAGAATAGAGAACAATAGTATTACTAGACAAAATATTCTCTCTCTATATAAAACCCTAATATGCAAATAGACCAAATGGTGGAACAACCGAACAACCAGTCGCTATATGTGCATTGACTACCAGGAGGCATGTGTAGAACATGGCAGGAGTCAGCAGCAGGCAGCAGAGTGTGAAATATGGTGGGTGTCAGCCACGGCAGGATGATGGAGCAGGTGAGCCCAAGGTAGGGCACAGGTCACTGTCATCAGGGCGAGCCTCTGGTGGTTACTGAAAATTCTTTGTTCCCGTGAACTACGGTCCCGCCTGGCACTTGCACATGCTGCTGGCACCAGCCCCAATTGCCCTAAGGGCTTCTCCACCTCCCCCTGCTCCTGAGAAGCAATTGGGGAAGCAACCGCCACTTGCACCTGCTAATGGCACCAGCCCCAATAACTCCGTCTGGTCAGTGGGTGCAATCAGGGCTGGCTCTGTCAGCAAGAGGGAGCAGCAGCAGTGGGAGCAAGTCTGCCGGCAGATAGGGGACGGGGGGCTGCTGTGGGAGGGGCTGGGCTGGGGTGCGGAGGATGAGCTGAGACCCACCCCTATGCCCACCACAGCCTTGCAGCCCACAGTTCCTTTAAAGGTGCATGATTTCATGCATTGAGCCCCTAGTCTATACTAATAAAAGGGTAATATGAAAATTAGACTGGACATCTTCTTGACGTCCTTCTGGACAAAGCTTCAGCAGCTGCGAGGGCCGAGGGCCAGTGGCACAGGAGAGGCAGCAGCACCAGTGAGCCCAGGCTGGTCCCACCCTCGCTGCTGTGGCCCCTCCTTCCACAGAGGCAGTGCTAGGAGAAGCGGTGGTGCCGCAGTCCTGAAGCCTCCACAGAGGCTGGACAGGGTGCAACTGTGGTGCCTCAACCTCCCCCAGCCCCTCCCCCAGCCACCCTGGCCCCAGATAGCCCGCCACCAAGTGGGAGGAAGGTGGGGCCAGCCCTAAGAAGCAAGGGCCAAGGGCCAACAGCAGTGGTGGTCGGCTTTGGCAGCAGCAGCGGGGTGATGGGGGTGGGGGGGTGCCTTCCCCTGATCCTCCTGATTTCCTCCCACAAAGGGAGGCCAGGACATCTCCTGAGCACTCTCAGACTGTTAGAGGGAGCAGGCCAGGTTGAGGGATCCCCCCGCCTGCAGTGCACAAATTTTCATGTACCTTGGTCTCTAGTCTACACTAATAAAAGAGAAACATGGTAATTGGCGTATGACCGCTACCCTTCCCATTGGCTAATCAGCGAGATATGCAAATTAACTGTCAGCCAAGATGGCGGCCGGCAGCCAGTCAGCTTGAAACTAACATGAGGCTTGCTTGCTTCAGTGACGGAGGACTCCAACGTTCCCCGCCTGCTGCTACAGGCTTCTGAGCCTGCAGTTTAAGAAACTCTGTAACAAATACCACCAGATTTCAGCCAGCAGGATTGCAACATTGTAAGCTAAGGCCAGAAACCTACTTTCAGCAGCAGAGGCCTAAGAGCTGGAGCCAAGCCTCAAAGCTAAAGTTGGCCCAGAATTAAAAAAAAAAAAAAGAAAGAAAGAAAAAAAGGAGCAGTTGGGAGCTTCAGTCACCCCCAGCCTGAAAACAGCCCTCAGCCCCTCACCCAGACTGGAGAGGCATCCCAGTGGGGACCCCCACCCTGAAGGGTGTGTGACCAGCTGCAAACAGCCATCATCCCCTCACCCAGGCTGGACAGGCACCCCAGTGGGGACCCCCACCCTGATCCAGAACATCCTTCAGGGCAAACGAGCTGGCACCCACCCGTGTACCAGGCCACTACCCTATATAGTAAAAGGGTAATATGCCTCCTAGGACCGGGATCAGCGGAGCCGCGAGGCCTCCCGGCACCAGGATCAGCGTGACAGGGGGCAGCGGCCCCAACCCCCGAAAAAAAAAAAGTCAATGAGTCTCTCTCATCACATATATATCTCTCTCTCCCTCTTCCTTCCTCTCTAAAATCAATAAAAATATTTTTTAAAAGCATAGTGAAAAGAAGGAAGTGGAAAGAGCAGAAATTAGAAGAGCTTGCAGTAGCCGTGTAAGTTATCTATTGCCACAAAAGTGCTGCATAGCAATGAGCAGTGGCTTAGAACAATAAATATTAATGTTTGTCCCAACGCCCCTGCTGGGCAGTTTTACTGATGTGGGCCAGACTTGGCTGAGGGTGGCTGGATTCACTCATGTGTTATCTGTGGTCAGCTGGTGAGTCAGCTAAGGGATAGCTGCCCTTGCATAGCTTTAGCCTCGAAGGAGCTCTGCTTCATGTGTTTTCTTATCCTCCAGCACACACGAGCCTAGACTTGTTTATATGAGGGTAGCAGACATCAGAGGCGGGGGGAGAATTGGGGCTATTTTTGACATCAAACCATCACAGTTACCTCAACCCCAAACTCCATTTATGAGTGGCAAGCAACACATACAACCGCCTTAGTGTGAGTTCCTCTGGAAACTGATCCTGAGACAAGGATCCAAACGCAAGTGGTTGATTTGGATAGCAATGCTGGGAAATTCGCTATGATGTGCACTGACCACGGGGGGCAGACAGTGGGTCAGTTGACCAGTTGGTATGACATATCTGATGATATCAACCTAACTTTCAGGAACTTCAAGTTCAGTTATGCATCAATGATTCAACCAATCATGCCTGTGTAATAAAATCCTAATAATGCAGAAGATCAGAGCTCAGTTGAGCTTCCTGGTTGTTGGACACATTGATGTGCTGGGAGAACGTTGCGTTCTGACTCAATAGCAGAAGACATGGAAACTCTGCATTTGGCACCAGAAAGAACTCCCCCATGGGTCTCTTCTTTGGGCCAGTTCCTGATTTGTATCCTTATAATAAACCTGTAATTTAAGTGCAGTGTTTTTTTGAGTTATCTGAGTTGTGCTCATGCATTATTGAATGGAAGGTGGTAGCCCCAAACTTGTGGCTGGTATAACAAGACTTCTTGTGGAAGTCTGTGCCCTTAACCTATGAAATCTATTCTAAATCCACTAGTTAGCATCAGAATTACATTGCAGATGGGGACAGTTTTTCCTAATCCTGTAAGGGTGATAGGTGTTCTTTGTGTCCCTTAATTCCCATTCAAGACCCCTTTCAATACCTCCTCCATTAAAACAAACACATCTTGGTTATCAGAATGTAAATATTAGTATATGTTACTGTCACCATGATCCTTAGGTTATTCTCTGTCATTTCCTAGAGATCTTTAGCTCCTGATTAACTGTCACACTCTCTAATACATAATTTTTTTATTTTAATACTATGAAAATTGTCAATCTTTGCAATGTTCTGATCTCTGAGTTCACTGAATGGCTTTCCTCCATCTATATTGTTACAATACAGTTCCTTGCCCTACACATCCCCGAGTATGGTCAGATGATAAACTTTGTCATTACCAGTAACCTTAACTCCTCCATAATCTCAGATTCATGCACGCACTCCATTCTATGGCCCCAATCTCCTATCTTTACTAGTATAGTTAACTTTTTTTGATGCCCAAACTTAAATATTCCTTTGAAACCACTAAAATATAAAATACTGCCCAAATTTTTTGCTGTATTTCTTGTTACATTCATTATCCTCACTTCAACGCCTCTTCCCCATTTACCTTCTTATTTGGTAACCATATTTTGTATTTTACCAAGAAAATCTAGGCAAGTATCTTTATTTTATGATTTTAAAAGTGAGTCATAAGAAGGTTAAACAAATTTCCATGGTAAACAGAATTGAACTTGAGTGCATAACCCTTAATATTTGTGTTAACCAGCTGCTGCCACAGTAATATTGCATGACAAATCACCCCCAAATGGATTATTTTCTAAAAGTGGTTATTTTTAATGTTCCTGTGCCTAGATTTGCTACAATTAAGATAATCTAGAATAGGCTTGACTAAACAACTCTGGCTCATAAAAGTTTGGTTTAGTTTTATTCTATGGTGCTAGTTCTAGATTCTGGGTTTTTCTTTTGGTAGTCAGATATTTTGCTCTTTAGAAAGAGAGATAAAACCAAATTTTTAGATGCTAAATCCCAGGAATAATAAATAACACTCAATTTCTCAATTTTTTTTCTGAGGTTACAGGGAAAACAAATATGTTCTCAGGTACGAATTCTCAGAATTCTTAGCCTCGCTGTCTTCTGCGGATTAGGTAACATTATTTATCATCCTTGAGCTTTATGTTACTATTGGTTCACATTGGCACTACAGGCTGAAAAAAACAACCAAAAAACAGCGATATATTTTGTGGCACTTCTAAAACTAACTGTACTTCGTCAACTCCTATCCTCACAAATGTTTGCTCATGAGGCCAAAAAAATAGGTGTTTCCATAAAAAGATGATTTCATCTTTCCCTTTTCATGGACAAAGCTGGTAAAAGGTGGTGAGAGGATAATCCAATTACCTATTCTTGATGGTGAGGCAGGGGTTAATTTTTTATGACACAATGTGAGTTTTTAACTGAAAGGTCAGTGAGTAATCACTCTGTCCTTCCAGACAACACATCACATAAAACCATGGTCAGAGTCCATTTAAAATATACTCCTTCCTTTCCCTTGGTCTTTGTTTTGGGATTAGTGGATAATGAGTACAGCAAAATAGGTCATATAGCCCTAACCTTGTGAGATATAGCTCATAATACTGAAATGTCATGGCTGGGAGGAAAATGGGGATCATCATTTTCTCATCCTGACATATTTCCCACATCATAACTCACAGGTAGTTCATTAAAGATCAAATGTGAAATAGAGTAATAAGACTATATTGACAACCACAGTAAATAAAATCAGAATCTATGTAATATATTAGAGATTGGGTCTTGACATTAAAGTGAAGGGAATTTGACATTTGGCTACACAGACATTTATCATGAAGATACTTAAAATGTACACTAACCACAAACAGAGAAGGAAAAAAAAAATGATATGAAAATGTTTACAATACAAGCTCTTATTAATTGAAATGATGGTAGTAAGAGACATCTCTATAAGGCAAATTATAGGTTTTAAGTGATATATATGTAAACATAAAGACATATGAGACAAATAAGGAGAATCTATAAAATTAAGAAGAGCTGGGTGGCTCAGTTGGTTGGAGCATGATACCATACACCAAAGAGTTGCCAGTTCAATTCCTGGTCAGGGGATATATGTAGGTTGCGGGTTAGATTCCAGGTGGGAGTGTTTTCAGGAGGGGACTGATCAGTCTTTTTCTCTCTGTCTGTCTCTCCTGCTCCCTGTCTCTAAAATCAGTAAAAAAACAAAACAAAAAACAAATAATGAGGTCAGGAAGAGGAGGAGGAGGAGGGGGAGACAGAGGAGGAAGGGGAGAGCTGGAACAAAATCAGTCCAACCACTTCATTTGATATTTAGCCTTTCAAAAACATTCCAAAAATACCTGTGATATCAGAGATCTATGTGTTTCTTTTGTTGCCATATATAAATGTATTATTTTAACTTACAGAGAATGTCCTTATATAAAATTTTTATAAATAACCTATGTAAAATGTCAGTGGAGAGGTGTATTTTAAATTTCTGGTAACATCTATGTACTTATTCATTCATTCATTCATTTAGACAATCATAAAAATATTAGTCAGCACTATATTACGCAGACATGTCACATAAGTCTAGTGACTTGTAAACTTCTTGGTAAGGCAAAATGCAGTATGATTGTGATATTATTATCAATAATGATTCCAATAATCTCTCTTCTAAGTAAAATAATGAAAGATAAAATAAAAATACAGTATTTTTGTTTTGTTTATTTGTGGACTAAAACTGACTTATAGACTTAAATGAAGTGGCTGGACAAACTAGCCAGCAGGGAACTTCAGCAAAATTTACAGCATCTGTTCATATTTTGAGGCTGAATTCCTTTGACTTTTACACTAAAAATAGTGTTGCATTTTTATAGGGAGAGACTATCAATTTCCATTCAATTTCCTCTCATCAGCAGTGTGTGAGAAAAATTTCTTCTTACCTCTGAATTTTACAGTAGGCCCATACGTGCTGTAAGCACACATAAACAATTACTAAGAAATACAGTGAAATTAAATTTCCTGGCCTCTCATTAGAAATATAATAAATAATACCAGTATAAAAACAGACAAAAATAATTCCAATAAGACAAATTTTCAAAGTTGATTCAAGCAGAGAAAGCATATTTTAGGTTAAATGGTAGACACTAACTGGGTTGCTCAGTTGGTTGGTACGTGATCTGGCACACCAAAAGGTGACAGGTTCCATTCCCAGTCAGGGCATGTACCTAGGTTGTGTGCTTGACCCCTGGTGGGGGGTGGGGTATTCAGGAAGCAACTGATTGATGTTTCTCTCTCACCTCTATGTTTTCCTCTCTCTCTATCCCTTCCTTCCTCTCTAAAATCAATAAAAATATATCTTTGAGTAAGGATTTTAAAAAATTGTAGAAAATTTTACCAAATGATTTCAGATGAAGAAGGAAGCTTGTAGCTTTGATTTCAATGATAAAATACCTGTTTTATGGTGCTAGCTTATCACCATTTTGATATAAAGTCTAGGAATGTCACATGTATATTTTGTTTAGGGAGAAGCTAAATGTTAAAATTTATTATTAACACAAGATTTCATATTACATTACTTATTAAACTTTACCTCAAAAGTACAGCATTATTATTTTTTTTTCTAGAACACGGGACTAGCAAAATGAATTTTCTCTCTTCTATGCCATCACTCTTTATAAATGTTTTTATTCTCTATTGCCACTGACACTTACTGGTAGTATACCTTATTTAATTGGTGTTTCTTACATTTCTCAATGAAGTAACAGTTCAGTAGGCTGGGTAACATGCCCTATCTCCATCCTCAATTCTGTGGCCAGTCACCAAGTATCTCAGTAGCCTCAGAATAATATAAGTAATACGAGACAAAGTCTGGTGATATTTTTGCTCTTACAGCTCATTGCAACATTTCCTTCCACAGAGCTACTTTGCTTGATGGATATGACTTGACACAAGCAAGACGTGGAAAGAGACTTGGGGATTTTCCTAAAGAGATTATTGACTGAAAAAGAAATTCAAGATGTATTTAATGTTGACATGAATGAAGGTTATGAGACAATAACTGCTCTAAAGCTGCTGAGGTGGCTTTTTCTCAGCTGAGATTTTATATTTACTTTAAAAAAATGGGAAAGTTGCACAATTTTTATCAAGGTGTATAACCAGAATATTCTGAATGTTGTGAATAATTTTGGAATTCTACATATCAAAATAAAGATTAAATCCTTCTAATTTACTAGAAAAATGTAGTATTCATTTGACTACATATAATTTTCTGGTTCAAAAATATAAATCCATGTTCACATTTATAAAATAGTGATTTTCCTGAAAATTTTGCAACATAATACAAAAAAACACTTATACAATGTTTTACCTGCATATACGCCTGTGCATTTTTTCTATACATTTATTTATTTTTAATATAATTTATTGATTTTTTACAGAGAAGAAGGGAGAGGGATAGAGAGTTAGAAACATCAATGAGAGAGATACATCAATCAGCTGCCTCCTGCACACCCCCCACTGGGGATGTGCCCGCAACCAAGGTACATGCCCTTGACTGGAATCAAACCTGGGACCCTTCAGTCCACAGGCCGATGCTCTATCCACTGAGCCAAACCAGTTAGGACTATACATTTATTTTTTAACTAGCATAGATGCTCAGAAGCACAAATACAACTTACTGGTCAATAATAAACTGCTCTTGTTATCCAACAAAATTATTCAAATAGAGACACAGAGAAACTAGAAAAAAAAATACCATCATGATTATTTTTGCCCAAGTGAAGCCATATGGATGATTTACCTCCCACGAACAAACTGCAAAATAATAATGAGCTAAATTTCCCCCTAACACCCACTAGAAATGCTGACCTAGTTAATGAGGAAAGTGGGGTTATAGTATTCAGCATACAAATTGATGAAAAAATAATTAGTGCCCTCTTCTTTCCTTCTCACCTTTTGCCTTTTTCTCTCTTTAACTTTCCTTTTCTCTCCCCTATTTGACTCCCTATCTCTAGAAATAGCCATGTTAATTGAGAAAGTGTATCAAATGTGTATTTGGATGGTCATTTTCTTTTTTTTTTTCACTTATAAGAAATTAATGCTGGGAAAAGAACTGTAGACCTCTTTATCAATTTTGCATTCATATGTAAATGATATTTGCATGTAATATATAACATTAGCAATGAAATATAACTAGTAATCTAATTTCAGAATTATAAAAATATTTCTAAAATTAAAGCAACTATAGATCCTATATAATAAAAGGCTAATATGCAAATTGATCCCTCGACAGAGAGTTTGACCAGGGAGCGGGGCTGGCCGGCCAACCTCCTGAGTCCCCTTTCTCTGGCCAGCCTGGCCTGATGGGCCTTGATCAGGGCAGGCCGGCTGGACAGCGCCTGTGCACAAATTCATGCACCGGGCCTCTAGTAATAGTAATAATAGTTAACTTTACTGAGTAATTTGCTAAGTAGTATATCTGCATTATCTATTTTAATGTACAAAAATTTCTCTTGAAATAACTACTATTCTTTTTGTCACTACAGATTAGCATATAGAAGCTTAGAGAGCTGATCAGGGCAGGCCGGCTGGAGAGCACCTGTGCACAAATTCATGCACCGGGCCTCTAGTAATAGTAATAATAGTTAACTTTACTGAGTAATTTGCTAAGTAGTATATCTGCATTATCTATTTTAACGTACAAAAATTTCTCTTGAAATAACTACTATTCTTTTTGTCACTACAGATTAGCATATAGAAGCTTAGAGAGGTTTTGTCCAATGTCACAAACTAGAAAATATGAGAGCCAGTGTAGAAACCCGAGAGTCTGTTCTAAAGTACTCTCTTAGACATTATACATACTTCCATTCAAGGATTACAGAGCATATTTGGTGAGAAGGTTTTAAAAAGTAATGTCCATGTTACATCTTGTAGTTGTTTATGTTAGTGTTTTCTTAAACACTGAAACTTTCAAAACGATGATTAGGTTTACACTATTTGATACTTCTTTATAATTAAAATCCTTTTAAAGCAATCAAATAAAAACCTCCCTATTGTAAAAATCCATCATCATAGACATCATCCTGATTTTCTATTGTTAAATTCTATATTTAGGAATCATTGAAAATTATGGCTTTTTTGTTCATCAGAATATATAATTAAAGTAAGTGTTCCCCAAAATATTAAAGACCATAATTATACATGCCAAACAATGCACGGATTATGAAAATGGCCAAAGGTGTCCCATGATGAATGTCTATCATTTTGTGCAAGATTCTTCAGTCTCATAATCATTCTTCTCATCAATGAGATCACCTAAGCCTTGTTTGAAAGTCCTGTTCTAACCCTTTTCTAGACCTGTTCCTGAACTTAGATATTATTTCTAAAATGTTAACATGTTGCCATATTGGATACTTTTTATTACTTTTAAAAATATAAACTTTTATTTATTTCAGAGAGGAAGGGAGAGGGAGATGGAAACATCAATGATGAGAGAAAAATCACTGGTTGGCTGCCTCCTGTACACCCCACACTGGGGATCAAGCCCACAACCCAAGCATGGGCTCTGACCAGGAATTGTTCATAGGTCAACACTTAACCACTGAGCCAGGCTGGCTGGGTAAGGATACTCTTTAATTTATTTTTACGAAATACTTACAAATATCATTAAAGTTCCCTCATTCCACTATCGTATTAGAGTGGGGTCTACGAGTTTAATTCGTTCCGTGACGGAGCTCGTAACTCAAATTACTCTTACATCAAATCAACAGTGAACGAGTGAGGCACGTGAAACTGGGCTGATGTTGTGGCATTCACTGTGATGTTTGCTGCACCAACTAGCGGTGGGGTATCTGAAGCTGGCTCGTAACCCGAATTTTAGCTCGCAACTCAAAGCAAAAAATCGGCTGTGACGGCTCATATCTCTAAAAACTCGTTAGTCGGGACACTCGTAAGTCAAGGCCCCACTGTATTTCCCTCCCAACATACTGGTAAACAACATCTTAAGGTTGAAATACATTTGTATTTTTAATTTTTTATGCATATATGTGTTACTTTATAATAATATTTTGTATAGTATAAGGAAACATAAAAGTTATTAGGTCTACATATTCTGTTACAACTTACTTAGTATAGTCAGTATTACATTTGTGGAACTGATAATGTTCATACATTTAATTTAAATTCATTTATTGTTGTTTCAGATCATTGTGTTGTAATACGTTAGGTGGAAGCCACTTAAATGGCCATTGATGGATGAGCGGATAAAGAAAATGTGGTATGTAGATACAATGCAATATAATTCAGCCTTAAAAAAGGAAATCCTACTAACTATGACAATGTGGATGATACTAGAGGACATTTTGCTAAGTGAAATAAGCCAGACATAGAAGAAAAAAAAATACTATGTGATTTTACTTATATAATGAATCTAAAACAGTCAAACTTGTAGAAGCCGAATGTAATAGTGGGTGCCGTGGACTGGGAACAGGGAGAAACAGAAGGTGTTAGTCAACATTGTGCACAGTTTCTATTATATAACACTAGAGGTCCAGTGTACAAAAATCATACATGGATGGGGTCCCTAGGCCTGACCAGCGATCAGGGCCGGTCAGGTACCCCACCTCCATGCCTTCCTGCCTCCTTCTTTCCTTGCCACTCGCATCCGCTGCTACCCACTCCTGGTTCCCTGTCCCAGCCTGGAGCCTGGCCTCAATCAGGTGATTGGGACCTGCTGGCCAGGGGGAGGGGTCAACCACCACCATGGCAGGTGGGTGGCGGGCCAATTGGGGCCTACTGGTTGGGGGAATGGACCTGGGAGGTTGGCCATCAGCCCTCTTGGGAAAGGGGCTGTGTCTGCCACCACCCACCCCAGGTTCCCCATCTCAGCCTAGGGACTTGGCCCCGAACAGGTGATCTGGGCGTGCTGGCTAGGTGGAAGGACTGGGAGGTTAGTTGGCAGGCCCCATCAGTGATTGGGGCCTGTAGTCTGGTGACAGCTCCTGTGTTGATATCTGCCCCCTGGTGGTTAGTGCATGTAATAGTGACTGGTCGTTCCTGGTGTTCTGTCGTGATAGTAGCTTAGGCTTTTATGTATATAAATCAGTAAGTCCTAGGGACCTGTGCCTTTTCTTGTTATATTTTAAAATTTGCTAAGATGTTATATCTTACATTAAGTGTTATAATAATAATAATAAAGAGGTTAGGAGGAAACTTTTAGAGGTGATAGCTAGGTTTATGCCATGGGTATGTATTTGTCTCCAAACTCATTAAGCTGTACATATATTAATTATGTAAAGTTTTTTGCATGTTGATCTATAATAATAAAAGCATAATATGCTAATTAGACCAGACAGCCAAATGACCTTTTGGACATCATTTGGACGAAGTCACAGGAGCGGGGGCTGAGGCAGAGATGGTTAGGGGTTATCAGGCAGGCAGGCAAGCAGTTAGGGGTGATCAGCAATCAGGCAAGTGGTTAAGGGCAATCAGGCAGACAGCCAGGTGAGCGGTCAGGAGCCAGCGGTCCTGGATTGCAAGAGGGATGTCCAACTGCAAATTAAGGTCTGACCCCATAGCGGGGTCAGGCCTAAACCGGCAGTCAGACATCTCCCAAGGGGTCCTGCATTGCAATAGGGTGCAGGCCGGGCTGAGGGATTTGTCCACTTTAAACACTAGGTGGAAGCCATCCTCTTGTAGTTTCCGGAATACTGAAGAATTTCTTGACTGATCTCCTTGCCACCATTCTTCTTCTAAAATGTATTCTCTAACTAATAGCTACAATAATATTTGATAAATGGTAAACCTAATCATATTACATCACCAATAACTTTCTACCTGTTAAACAACAACCCTACCATGGTTAATAAGTTCCAATGACCTGGACCTTGACTATCTCTCAGACCTCACTTGTACTTTCTCCAGTTGGTGCAACATGCTCCAAGGCACTACTCCTGCAGGCTAGCTTGGTCTCAGGCACTGCTTTCCAGCTAGACATAAACAAAGACATTGGCTTTGATGTTTCTTTTTAATAAGTTATGGTGTAGTACATATTTTATAAAGTAATTTTATATTCTAAATATACACAAATCATTTTATTTTGCCTGGAGTCATTTGTCCATTCTACACTCTAAAATTTAATCATGTTCAGACTTATGAGGCAGTAAACTGATTATTACTACATACCAAATATGACCAGTAATGCTAGCCTGCAGATAAGTAGAGGTTTTCTTTTGTTTACCCTTCCACCCCCATCAGCAGAATAACAGATATGAAATACATCTAGTATCCATGATGGGAATGGACTTAGGACCTAAGAAAATAATGTTTTCTTTGATAGAGGCAGAGATAGAGCAGAGAGAGAAGAAAGGGTAACTATAGATACTCAATATCCCCCTTGCTCAGAGTAATAGCAAATTCACACTTATGATTTTAGGTGCTTTGTCATATTCTGTGTCTGAATATGGAAAATTACATATCTATCCTCCTAAATAACTTAAAATTAAAACTTAAACTTTATCCTTTAGGAAAGATTAACACTACAGTTTAAGATCATTAAACTAATTTCATCAGACTAGTAAAAACAACAACATGTATCTCCTGTCCCTTTGGGAATGCTTTGTTCTTTTACGTATTATGTCACTTCTTCATTTAATACATACACTCAGTGCCACCAGATAATATTTTATACTAGGGGCCCGGTGAACAAAATTCGTGCACTGGGTGTGTGTGTGGGGGGTGGGGGGGTGTCCAGCCCTCTGCCCAGCCTGCCCCCTCTCACATACTGGGAGCCCTCAGGCATTGACCCCCATCCCCCTCCAATCGCAGGATCAGCCCCTTGCCCAGGCGTGACGCCTCTGCCAGAGGCGTCAGGCCTGGGCAGGGGACCCCCAGACCCCTCCGATTGCTGGCTCTGCCCCTTGCCCAGGCCTGATGCCTCAGCCAGAGGCGTAGACCCCCATCACCCTCCGATCGTCTGATCA
>NW_006296284.1:2307925-2308261 GCF_000327345.1 Myotis davidii
GTGCTTTGGGGTTTTAAAAAAAGGCAATGAAGTATATATAGTAGATCTATAAACATATCACTGTACGTATAAAAGTTTTATTGGCAGAAACTGGTTTGGCTCAGTGGATGGAGCGTCAGCCTGCGGACTGAAAGGTCCCAGGTTCGATTCCGGTCAAGGGCATGTACCTGTGTTGCGGGCACATCCCCAGTGGGAGATGTGCAGGAGGCAGCTGATCGATGTTTCTCTCTCCTCGATGTTTCTAACTCTCTATGTCTCTCCCTTCCTCTCTGTAAAAAATCAATAAAATATATTAAAAAAAAAAAGACATCACTATTTCTATGTCCATGAAAAATT
>NW_006296284.1:2308985-2314173 GCF_000327345.1 Myotis davidii
TGCCAGCATCCCATCATCCCGGCTGGCCAGGTACCCACCCAAGCAGAACCCCCAGCCTGATCCAGGACACCCTTCAGGGCAAACCAGCCGGCTCCCAACCATGCATCAGGCCTCTATCCTATATAGTAAAAGGGTAATATGGAAACTGACTCTAACAGCAGAAAGGCTTGGAATGACTGGTCACTATGACACACACTGACCACCAGGGGGCAGACACTCAATGCAAGAACTGCCCTCTGGTGGTCAGTGAGCTCCCACATGGGGGAGCTCTGCTCAGCCACAAGCCAGGCTGATGGCTCTCAGTACAGTGGTGGTGGGAGCCTCTCCTGCCTCCTCAGCAGCACTAAGGATGTCTGACTGCAGCTTAGGTCTGTTCCCCACTGGCAAATGGACATCCCCTGAGGGCTGCCGGGCTGCCAGAGGGATGTGTGACTGCCAGCTTAGGCCCAATCCAACCAGGGAGCAGGCCTAAGCCAGCAAGTGGTCACCCCTGAGGGGTCCCAGACTGCAAGAGGGCACAGGCCGGGCTGAGGGACCCTCTATCCCCGAGTGCACAAATTTTTGTGCACCAGGCCTCTAATACATATGTATATTTAGATATAGAGGTTCTGTCATTAGAAATCAATAGTGATACGATTTCTCTGAAATATAATCATTTACTGACATAAAAACAGTGAAGAAAAGCTAATATAAAAGCAAAAGAATCACAGAGAACATTTAACATGAAAAATGCATTATTTTAAGGAGAGCATCATTTTATTTATATTTGTCAGAGAAAGTGAAAGGTGAGGTGGTAGATGCATTTCTGAAAAGTACTGAGATTATTAAAGTTTTATTAAGATTTATAAACCAGTATATTTCTGCTAAATCCAAAACTCAGAGCTCAAATATTGAGTATACGCCTCTGATACTGTACCCAGAGTGGCTATAAAGAAGGAAAGGGTTAGTTTCCTTTAGTACTAATGAATAATATGCCAAAGTCTAGCTATATAATTTATAAATTATCACAGCATATTGGTAGATATCCATTCATGTATATACTTGTAAATTTTGAACATTTATTGTAAGAAAGATTTATTCATCAAGTACTTTTATTTCCCTATTAAAATGTCTGATACCTGGAAGAAATAAACAGGTATTTGTTGATGAATAAATGCATGAGTTAAAGCTGAATTTTCAAATACTTTCTTTTGTTTTTTCTTCACACATGTCTGTGTGTTAAATAATTTAACTATTTTTTTCCCATAGCTAATTACGTTAGCCACAATCATGTAATGTTGTATAGAACCAATGATAGAAGATTTACATTTAACTTAATAATTTAGGATGATTATCACTGCATTATATATGGTCAAAATACTCAAAAGATTTCTGGTTTTTGGCTATCTAGTTGTTATGATTTCACTTGCCAATAACTATCTACTCGGTAAAAAATATTGAAAGGAGTTTAGAGACAGGAGAGGCAGTTTTAGGGAAGGGGATCCATGGGAGAGGAACGCATACCTGAGGGGCAGAGACAGCTCCAAGCCACCAGATTATTTTACATACACAGAGGATGGAAGAATGTTACAAGATAAGGGGAAGAAGCAGAGGAGGGGCAGGGGGCGGGGGCGGGAGGAGCGCAGGTGCGCTTTCAATCTTTGAAACTGATACTATCTAGGGAAAAGGGAGAAAGTAGCCAGTTAGGAAAGCATGGGGAACCTAAAATAAGGAAGTGTCCAATTAGAAAGTGTCATTTCTGGCACTTACAAACTGGTAAACAAAGAGACTAAGAGGACTAGATTTTTCCCATTTTAGAGAAAGAGCAGGTTTTCTCCATTGGGGACCCCTTCACAGGGGGAGTTTGTATACGTTTACAATAAACTTCCACACTTTTGTTAAAAATATTTTCGTCCACGAATTTTATTCTTTAAACTTTGTAGGACAAGAACTTACAATGAGGAGATTCCAGCATATCAATATAATGCCATGACTTTTATTCCAAAAATGATACCAAAAACTTGTGTGAAAACTCCATTTCTTTTAGACATAGATGTAATTGCACGTAGTCTCTACTGTTCCCCAAAATAATAGGGTATGTTAAATTGAGCACAATCTGAGATGATTCTAACCAACTGAAATCCAGCCTACTTGAAGGAGCTAGTTCAAGACTGTCAGTACCTCTCAATATTGACTTTGCTTTCTTGAGGGTATAGACTCACATTTTTCTAACCACTATGCAGTACTTAGAAGATAACATATTTGATGTTCAGTGAATACTTAACTGAATAAATAAATACATGAATAATTTTTCATTTCATGTTGGATTCATTCAGATGTTAACTCTGTGGCCTCTCTGCCTCATAGTGACAAATAAGATAGTTCATATTATATTTTGACTTATATTGCTGATCTACAAATTAAAGAACACTTCAATTTTCAAGTTTTGAACTAAATTTGAATACTCTTTAGATTCCCTATTTTACTCTTACCATTAAGATAGTGTTATTATTTAAGGTTCCTATAACCATGTGATATATGGCCCTATTGAAACTAATATTAATTTATTAAATTGAACCATCTAATTTTTCAACTACTATTAGAATAGTGTCAGAGGAAGATGACATGGTAGCCAATATATCCTTAGCAAAGCTAGATATTTTTAATAAACTTGCATAAAACAGAAATCAATTTCTTCCAAGGTAAGCCATTGAAAGTAGCCATTGTAGATTGGTGATACACCAAAAACTAGCACCAATAAATGGGTTAGTTAGTAATTTAAACTAAGGAAAACAAAAGTGGATTGAGTCTATAATTAATCATTATATTCAGTGATGCTCTATAGTGACCATCAGTGTACCATAAGTTTTACTAGTGTCTTTAAAAAGAGAAAATAGTTTTGCTTTCTAGATCCCAAATATGTAATGAATTAGGGCTATCCAGGTGAAGTGAAATACTAATTCTAGCTTTAAACATCATAAGAATTAAAAATTAATAGAGTTATGATAGCCACAGTAAAAATAAAATGAAAATAAAGTTTTTGATTTTGTAGCTTTTATTTCCCATATCTTCCTTTAGCTAATATTAACAATTGCCTGAACTTTTAGCTACTCATTCTGTGTTTTTGTTTTATTGTTTTATGGGGTTAATTAAAAGTTTTATTTTTAATGGATCCCTATAGCTTAATCAGAGTGTATTGTTATTAAATTCTCATCCTATATTATAAAAGGCTAATACGCAAATCGACTGAACAGCATAACAACCGGTCACTATGATGCGCACTGATTACCAGGGGTCAGATGCTCAATGCAGGAGCTGCCCCTTAATGGTCAGTGTGCTCCCACAGGGGGAGCACCACTCAGCCAGAAGCCAAGCTCACAGTCAGCAGTCAGATATCCCCTGAAGGCTCCCGGACTGCAAGAGGGCACGGGCCGGGCTGAGGGACCCCCCATCTCATTGAGTACACAAATTTTGTGCACCAGGCCTCTAGTATTATATAAATATACATAAATATGATAATTTTATTAAGGAAATAGATATTATTTGTCTTTTTCTTCAGTTCATAGTCATCTTTCCAGTGACCATATACTTTTGGTTCTAATCAGTTAATTGATGTTCCTCAATCATTATTTCCTCCTTTATGTCATATGTTTCAGGCCTCCATATTTGGATTTCTCCATGTTTTCATGGTAAACAAGGTAAAATAAATTTTGGGGTTTGAGCCATTCACTAACTACACTGCTACTTTTAATTTATCAGCTTACTTGGTTCTGTCTGGCATCAAGATATATGGCTGGAGAGATAGCACCATACAGGAAACAATTATTGAGAAGATAAATGGCCTGTGAGAGAAATACAAGTCTCTAAAACATGGGCAGCAGGCAGAAAGTTACCTTGGTCAATGATTTTGTTTGCATCCATACACCCAGGCAGTTTTAAAACCCCAGAGATAGTGCCCCTTAACTCATAGCTTTGCCCATCTTCCACCTTCAGTTGTGTTTCCTTAGTCATAACTTCACAGAAAGTGCTCCTGGTATCATATTGGGATTAGTTAATTGCTCTACTAGGGAAATTATATTTTGAATTAAAATAAGCAGCATTAATTGAGTACAAGCTTTATCTAGAAACTAAAAATATTGTGGCAGAAAATAGTGACAGATATATGAACACTATAAATAGATTAAAGATAAATCTGACAATTTTTCATTTAGGTCTAGAATCTAGATGAATCAATCTTTAATCAAGAAAAAATAGCCAAGTCAAAAAGGAAGGAAAGAAGGAAAAGTGACAGCCTTACATGAATGAGGAAATGTTTTACCTTATAAGTTGCTCCATAAAAGACAAAAACAATGTACAATACCTACTAAATAGCCCTAAAAGAGATGCAAGAGAATATTGCCTCTGTTAAATAAGAGAAAACTATTAAAAGAATGTTGATAATTATAATAATAATAATATATCTGAAAACTACTAGAGAATAGGATGAAAAACTACAGACATAAATACATATGTAAAAATATCAAATACATACCAGGTGTACCGGTTAATAGTGCAGATTTTTTCAATAGATGGAGTTACACATATGTTGATATATATGCAGTTTGATATGTATGCTATTTTGTTGTATTGACAGCAACCTTCAAAACTTTATATGTCAAATTTTCTGAAGGTGTTAACATCATAGGTATTTTTATGCTTAAAAATGTCAAATTTCTTGCCAACAAAAGAGCATTTGTGGGGAGTTTTAATTCATTATTTTGAAGAAAGTGCTACTGAAAGTTATCGTATATTTCAGGAAGATTATGGTGAACATACTCCATCTCAAGATACTTGTGAACACTGCTTTAAATGCTTTAAAGGTGATGATTTCGATGTGAAAGACAAAGGACATCCAGGTCAACTGAAAAAGTTTGAAGACCAACAATTACAAGCATTATTAGATGAAGATGCCTGTCAAACTCAAAAACAACTTGCAGAAAGAGTAAACAATGCTCAGAAAACAATTTCTGATCGTTTACAAGCAATGGGAACGATTTTAAAGGAAAGAAAATTGGTGCCACATCAACTGAATGAAAGACAAATGGAAAATCGAAAAATCATCAGGAAAATGTTGCTTCAATGGCACGAAAGAAAGTCTTTTTTGCATCGAATTGTGACTGGCGATGAAAAGTGGATTTATTTTGAGAATCCCAAATACACAGAATCAAGG
>NW_006296284.1:2314201-2330394 GCF_000327345.1 Myotis davidii
GGAAGTATTAACCACCTGCTGTATTCACCAGACCTTGCTCTTTCAGATTACTGCTTGTTCCGATCGATGGCACACGCACTTTCTGAGCAGCACTTCAAAACGTACAAAGAAGTGGAAAATTGGTTCTCTGAGTGGTTTGCCTCAAAACAAGAAAAGTTCTATTGAGACAGTATCCACAAATTACCTGAAAGATGGGGGAAATGTGTAGCTAGCGATGGACATTACTTTGAATAAAGCACTTTTGATGTTTCCCTTGAAATTATTGTGTTTTCTTTGATTACAAAATCCGCATTATTATCTGGTACACCTGGTAAATGAAACCTATATTAAGTGCACCCTGGAATAAATAAAAATCATATTTGCACTGCAGAAAGTAAATTGTAAGTTAAAAGCCATCACTAAAAAATATTCCCCAAACCAGAAGGTATAAAGTATGTCAGAGAGATATACCAGTAAGTCACACCTGCCACATCTTTCAGAGTATTCAATAAATTATAGTTATTCCAAAGGGAGAAAATAAGGAAAGTAATCTGAAAAAAAAATGAGGCAGTATAAAGATAAGTAAATTTCCTGAGCTGAAAAAGAAAGTGGGCTTGGAAACCATGGGTTTTTGAATCACAGTGAATCAGATGAAACCAGATATAGCCTGCTTAATAAATACAGCCTTGGAGCATTCAACATATCCAACAATGAAGACCATTTCCACAAGCAGCTAAGCTAAAAATAAAAGATAAATAAAATTCCCAACAGTCACATATTTTACCAACATTTACTGAATATATACTATGCCCCAGGCCCTGAAGAGAGAGTAACCAGAAGACAGTCATGATACCTCCTCTTACAGGCTTTCAATGCTACTCTAGGAAAGGGACAGGTGCTAAGAAGGCAACATAATACTTGCTAAACTGACTGAGCACTTAGGCTGGGCCAGCAATGCTCTGCGTGCTCTAGGCCAGTGGTCGGCAAACTGCGGCTCACGAGCCACATGCGGCTCTTCGGCCCCTTGAGTGTGGCTCTTCCAGAAAATACCACATGGCGGGCATGCACGTACAGTGCGATTGAAACTTCGTGGCCCGTTCACAGAAGTCGGTATTTTGTGGAAGAGCCCCACTCAAGGGGTCAAAAAGCCACATGTGGCTCACGAGCTTTAGTTTGCCGACCACTGCTCTAGCATTCAGTCATCTTTATCTGTTTTACAAATAGGAGGCCTAAGTGCAGAGGTGAAGAGACATTGCCAATGTCACAGGTTTTTCGATGAGAGGAGCTGGAATTTGAGCTCAGGTGTTTAGCTCCACCCTCCTGATTTTTTTCTGCACATCTTAGGAGGGGAAAGAATTTTTTAACTGAAGCCAGCAAGTAGGTTGTAGGTGGCTGGGCAGCCAGAGGGGAATGCAGGCAGTAGGTGTTTTCCAAGTAGAGAAAATAGCTGTTTAAGAGACCCTGAGATAGGAGGAATTTGGGTTTGGGGAAATTTGAAAGAAGACTCACCTGGTGAGGCTTAAAATTGTAAGTAGCAGAAATCAATGAAGTGCATTGTAGTGCACTTCATCAGCTCCACACTGGGCAAATGCCTTTAACGTTGGCATGCCCCAGAATTCATTTCTCATTTCTCTTTCCTTTACCCCTGTTTTTCCTTGAGGACTTTAAACACTGTCATGATGTAATTACCACTGATAGTGTTTACTTCAAAAGTCTCCCTGATTATACTAAAAAAGTTAGTCTATATTTTCCTGTCTCTCTTTTAAACCTAAGTCTGATTGGTCAAAATGACTCCTGCACATTTTCATTTGGACCTCCCACAGGCACATCATCATATCCCAGACCTAAATTATCCCACTCCAACTGTTTCACTCTTGGTATTACTTATGTGAGTGAGCAACTCAGGCTCTCCAAAGACCCAAGAAATAAATCAAAACCTCAACCTTGATTATTCTTCATGACTTGCAGTGCTCTTACATCATCAATCATCAAATTCTATAGAGCCTACCTCCTAGACAGCTACCAAATTTATCCGGCATTCCCAAAACCACTGCCGAAGACGCTTATCATTACTCACTTAGATTACTTTCAGGAAAAACTTCACACTACTTAGGTTTCAAATGATCACTTCCTTCCCTTCCTCAAGGGCGGAGCTGAGCTAGAGAGAGACGAGATGCCAGGTATCAAAATAATCCATTAAAACAACAAACCAAAATGAAAGAAGCAATCAGCTTTTAGTCACTTACTGTGATAGTATAGGAAGAGGCTACACCAGAGGATATCCCGTTGCACCATTTTTCCCAGCAGGATGGAACCAGTAAAGCGTCAGGTGGATCAGCACGGGTGTGGCCAATTGCCTCACTAAGGAGGGAGCCTGGAGCAAAAGGCTCTGCAGACCCTCGGGCTGGGTGAGGGAAAGGAGGAGGGACTGGCTCTGAGTACTGAATCAGAGTAGAGAAAAGCACATTCAAGATTTGTCCCCTCTTCTGATAAAAGGCCTGAGGAAGGCCTCTGCCCAGGTCAGGAATGTAGACATGCACAAGGGCCTGGTCCACCAGGGGGCCTGAATGCCTGACTGCAGCTCCTTCCAGAGGCTGCAATGAGCTGGCTGCGCACAAATCAGGTACAGGGGCGGCAGCTGTTCCATATGAGCACTGCCAGGTAAATCCTTTTAAAATACCTATGGCTGGGTCTGCAAACTCCCATACAGCTGTATGTGTTTTAGCAAGAAGCCAGACTCCTCACCTTCTGGATTCCCCCCTCACTGCAGTCTACCTGGTACTACAAACACCTGCAGTTGTCTGTGCACTTATGCTTTGATGTCTACTTATTCTATTGCTTCTGCCTTGCCCACTCTCAACTATTTGATACATTTACCTCTTCCTTACATCATAAATCATAGTTTAGATAGCAGTCTCTCTAGGAATCTTCCCCAATGTGTTAGATTTCCTCTAGCACAGTGGTTCTCAACCTTGGCTGCACATTAGGATCACCTGGGAATCTTTTTAAAATCCTGGTTTCTGGGCCTCAGGATGAGGATTTTAAAAAGATTCCCAAGTGATTCTAATGTGCAGCCAAGGTTGAGAACCAGTGCTCTAGCGTTTTGAAATGGGCCAATCATCATGGTTCCTAACCCTGGGTGCACATTAAAACTTTCTTTCCACAATTTTAATTAATGCTAAATTTAAGTCTTATTTCAAGTTACCCATGCTTTGAAAATAAAACACAATGGTACAGTCAGTAATCATCAGAGAGATGTAAATTAAAATGACAATAAGTATCACTCCAAACATGTCAGAATGGCTACCATCAACAAATAAACAAATGACAAGTGCTGGCAAGGATGTGGAGAAAAGGGAACCCTAGAACACTGCTGGTAGGAATTCAGACTGATGCAGACTCTGTGAAAAACAGTATGGAATTTCTTCAAAAAATTAAAAGTGGAATTGCCATTTGACCCAGTGATCCCACTTATAGGAATACATCCTAAGAAACCTGAACCACTAATCAGAAAGTATATATGCACCCCTATGTTCATAGCAGCACAATTTACAATAGCTAAGATCTGGAACAGCCCAAGTGCTTTTTTACCCACTCAGTAGATGAGTGGGTAAAAAAGCTGTGGTACATTTACACCATGGAATACTAGCAGTAGTAAAAAGAAGGATCTGTTACCCTTTGACACAGCATGGGGAGACCTTGCAGAGTCTTATGCTAAGCAAAATAAGCCAGTCAGAGAAAGACAAGTATCACATATCATAGGTTGAAATCTAAAGAACAAAATAAACTGATAAACAAAATAGATCCAGCAACATAGAAACATGGAACAGGCTGTTGAATCTCAGAGGGAAGGCAGGGGAGGGTGGTTGGGAAGAGATCAACCAATGAACTTGTATGCATATATTCATAACCCTTGGACACAAATAAAGGGGTGATGAGGACCTGGTAGGGTGGGGGATGGGAGTGAGCTAGAAGAGTTTAATGGGGGAAAAGAAGGACCTATGTAATACGTCCAACAATAAAGATTTAAAGTAACAATAAAGATAAAATTTTGAAAAATAAATGAAAAGTGGTACAGAATTTCTCCAAATAAAGGAGGAGTTTCTGTAAGAAAGAGATGCCTTTCAGACCTCCAGTTGAAGAGGTCTGTGACATAAGGATTAATTTTGGAGCAATTATTATCATTAGAAAGTTGTTCTCATAATAAACAGAAATCTACAATTTCAACTCTTAGTTTTATTCAACTTTTTAATCCTCTTTTGTGTATGTTTTCTGTAATGGATAGTCAGTTATTTGAAAACAGTTTTCAGTATACCTAATAAGTATTCTTTTCTTCTTTAGCTATTCTTCAAATGTGAATGTTTTTTTAGATATTTTCCCATCCTGAACATTATCCTTTTGATGGGGTCCTATCTCTGAATATTCCTATAAAATGTAATCCTGTGAATGAACAAAATAAAACTGATGTAATCTTAGTTTAATACACTGGAACTATATTAACTCCCTTGATCTTGTTACTGTAATTCTTATCTGGATTTATTACATAGTCCTATAAATTACATTTCAAATATCTGAAAAATCCATATATAAGTTAATAGCTTTTTCCCTTTAACACTACAGATAAGCGAACTATTAAAATGTGTGCATATTTGAAGATATAAACTAAAAGTTTTCATTTTCATTTTCAGCAAAATACTTAAACATTAAACCTTCGTTTTATCTCCTTTACTTACATTTCTCTACTAATATTTACCCTTTATCTCAGATAGAACTTTGTGATTATATCAGTAAAGCATATATTCACATGGGGAGCATTCATTGGCATATATTGGCACCAGTTAAAGGAAAAGACAGGCATATTCCAGGAGCTCAGAGTCTATGTTACACAAGTCTCAAAGGAAGCCAATACAGCCCCAGTGGTTGTGGTGAGGCCATTAAGCATCTCTAATAACAAATATTTTAAATACAAATTTATAAATTGATCTTTTAAACATTTTATTCTAAAAGACCATGTCTCTAATTTTATGATGAAATTCATTGGGAAGCTGAATTTGCTTTGCAGAAATTCTTGTTAAATATATTTTGACACAATTCAATAAAAAAAGAGAAAGCAATACTATATGTATATAGACATATATATTTTAATGTCATTCCATCTACCTCTAATCTATGAAATAGAGATCATGTGAAAATCAATTTACTCATTTCCAAGTAACATTTAATAATCTGGTATGTCAACAATGTTTTATTAAATCCAGCTCTAGTTCATCTCTAACAAAATTACACATGACGATTGGAGTCTCTTAGCTTGCAGAAGATTTGCACAATCATTTGCAGAATGATTTAAGGAGAGAAATTGAGTCTCTGTTGATAGTGACATGTAAGAGACATAGATTTACTCTAAAGCAAGGTTAAGTAAATAATTCAATCAATACTTTAAACCATGTTTTGAAGAAATACACCTTTGGATTATTGTTTATGCAAAGAAATAAGTAGAGAAGGTGGAGGAACCTTGTACCATGATTCTAGTCCCAAGGTTTCTGGACTGGTGGTCAGACTTTTCAATATGATGGTAAGAACCAAAGGTTCTAGGGACAGATGTCTCAGGGCAGAACTTGGCTTCACCTCCTACTAGATAGTTTTGCCTTTCCTCATATTTGCAATGAGAATAACAATTGTATTTATCCAAGAAGTTTGTTCAGAAGATAAAAAGAAATATCACACCTAAAATGCCTACTGCAATGTTTATCACATAGGAATTAATTGAGAAATAAAATCATTATTAGTTCTATAAGGTTGCATTAGACGTAAAAGCCTCTGTCCCTTTTCTTACTAATTTGAAATATTAGTATTTTTACTGTCATAATTATTCTGAAAATAGTTTTAGACAGTGGAACAATAAAACTTAAGAGACACTGCCCTTTGGAATTGAACTTCCCGATACAGTGCCTACCATATAGTAGGCATTAAATAAAATTTTAATGAAGGGAGGGACATTCTGCACCTCCAAGCACATGATTTACACATACTCTCCACCTGGGGATTTCCTGAGGCATATTCTGAGCTACTGTGCTCTGGAATACTGTTAGAATAGTTGCACCAGATAGTCCTTAAATTTGGATCTCTTGTCTTAGGAGAAATTGTAGCAAGACTGGTAAATGTGCTAGATTGTGGGATCCAATTATTAAGAAGATGCATTACACTTGCAGGTGATAGGAGGCAATCCAGTAGACACCTGAAGCAGTTTGGGACCTTTTCCCTACAATCATGTTTTTTAGTGAATTCTGGAGCAGGGCTCACTTATCTACACAGGAACACTCGCCATGGCATTGCTCAGCCAGCGGCAGAACCACAGACACAAATGTGATCTGGGGGAAAAGAATTGAAAGACCAGGCAGAATAGATAGACGTTGAGTCCTAAAGAAAAGGGATCTTGGATGGGTTACTAACACAGGCTCAGGGACTCAGATGTAAGGAAGCAGTCAGGAAGCCCCTTACCCTAACAAATTAGAGATGGTGTTTCAGGAAAAAAGACAGGAAGCCTGTTTGAAGAATAGGGCCACATGATGCAGATTGACTTGCAGTCCAGTGCAGTGTGATTCAGAGAGTTAGCATGCTCAACAGCAGCTTTTAAAATCCCTCTGTGGGAGGTGAAGATCCACCTTAAGAAAGAAGCAGAGCTGGATCTGTATCTCAGATTTAGTATCCCTTTGAGAAAAGAAGGATGCTAAGGCTCAGGATTGGCTTGGGCAACACCCTAAAATTCTCCAACAGCATTTACTACTGTTAGTGTGCCTTAACGCCTAGAGTTCCGGGGAGCGCGACCACACTCCTCCTGTCTTTTGCCAAAAGTGCCCAGAGCGCTATCAAAGCTTTGAAATGGCGTCCAGTTCTAAGTCTGTTTTTATTAGTGATGATGATATTGCTAAATTCAAAGGGTTAAAATATGCTATATTCTTATAATGCCAGAAAGTATTTAGACATCTGTTGAAATATTGCTTTTTACAATAATGTTTTGTTTTTGTTTTTGTTTTGTTAATCCTTATTCAAGGATATTTTTACCATTGATGTTTAGACAGAATGGAAGGGAAGGGGAGAGACAGAGAGAGAGAGAACCATCCATGTGACAGACACATGAATTGATTGCTTCATACATGTCCTGACCAGGGTCTGAGGATTGAGCCTGTAATCCAGGTACATGCCCTTAACTGGAATCAAACCCAGGATCCTTCAGTCCACAAACCTATGCTCTAACCACTGAGATGAACAGGCTAGTGCTACAATAATGTTTTAACATTGAAGTTATGTAACAACTAGAGGACTGGTGCACAAAAATTTGTGCACTTGAGGGGAGGCCCTCAGCCCGGCCTGTGCCCTCTTGCAGTCTGGGACCCCTCAGGGGATGACCACCAGCTGGCTTAGGCACGCACCCCAGGGGATTGGGCCTAAGCTGGTAGTCAGACATCCCTCTGGCAGCCTGGGAGCCCTTGGGGGATGTCCACTTGCCAGTAGGGAGCAGACCTGAGCTACAGTCAGACATCCTTACCACTGCTGAGGAGACAGGAGAGGCTCCCACCACCACTGCTCTGCTGGCAGCCAACAGTCTGACTTGTGGCTGAGCATAACTCCCCATGTGGGAGCGCACTGACCATCAGGGGGCATCTTCTGCATTGAGCATCTGCTCCCTGGTGGTCAGTGTGTGTCATAGTGACCAGTCATTCCCAGTCCATCTGCTGTTAGGGTCAATTTGCATATTACCCTGTTACTATATAGGATAGAGGCCTAGTGCAAGGGTGGGGGCCGGTTGGTTTTCCCTGAAGGGGGTGCTGGATTTTCAGGCTAGCCACAGCCCCTTCGGCGGTGGGGGAGTCCCGCTGGGGTGCCTGGCCAGCCTGAGTGAGGGGCTGATGGCTATTTTCAGGCTGACCATTCCCGCAGGCTGCAAGCAGGTATCTGGGGTTTATTTAACTTCAATAATTGAAACGTTGTTGCCTTGGTCTGGCTCCAAGCCTGGGTTGCCCCTAGCAACCGAAGCTCCCAGCCCCTTCTTGAGCGGAGGCCATACCCGCTGGAAGCAGGTACCTGGGATTTATTTATCTTCTATAATTGAAACTTTGTAGCCTTGAGCGAATCTCAGGACCGGCTGGGCAGGTGGGAAGCTTGGCTTCCTCCATCGCTGGGGCAATTCAAGCCTCCTTCTTGCTCCAGCTCTGTAGCTGCCACCATCTTTTTGATGGAGTGAGGGAGTGAGGGTGTGAGGGAGTGAGGGAGTGAGGGAGTGATGGTTAATTTGCATATTACTCTTTTATTAGATAGGATTCTTTCTCTTTGAGTTTCTTCTTTCATTCAACATTTGCTATGAATATTTATAAATATTCAAACATTTCAAATATCCCTCCCTTGTTGTTGGAACATAATTGGAGACTTTGCACATGAAATCCTGGCAAATGACCACATTGATGAAAATCCTTTTAGGTACTATTGGATAGTCTCCTAAAGAGTCCAATAGTTGGGGAGCTTTGCATCTACTTACAATACTAATACAGGCTTCATTAACTCTCTTATTTCCTGTCACAGGATTTCCAACCCTGCCATAATTAAGTGGCATTTTCTAACTATACCTCCCATGGCAATCCCTGGCTCTGGACTTCCTGAAAGTCATTCCAGTCTCTGGTGATATGTAGTCTATACAAGTGCTTTCCAAATTATTCAATTTTTATACCTTATAAATAGCCCAGTTTTTGGTGGACCTTTTTTCTAAGCATATCTACTAGTTTTCTCTTCTCCTTTTCCAAAATGCTCAAATTTCTTTCAAAATTGCGAGTTTTTACAGGCTCAATTAAGCATAATTTATAGCCTGCAATGTTCTGAGGAAGTTTCTTAGATTTTCACAAGCAGAAATAATTGTACATGTTTCTGGCCACCTTTCTGAAAACCCAAGTCTGCAACAGTATGAGCCCCAAATTGATAAGCCTGATCTTAAATGACTTCTATAGTTTATTTCGGATGCTAAATTGAATAATCCTATATAATAAAGAGCTAATATGCAAATTGTCCATCACACCATTACACAAGATGGCCACCCCCATGGGGTCACAAGATGGCTGGCAGGGGAGGGCAATTGTGGGTGATCAGGCCAGCATGGGAGGGCAGTAAGGGGTGACCAGGCCTGCAGGGGAGGGTAGTTGGGGGCAATCAGGCCATCAGGGGAGCAGTTAGATATTGATCAGGCTGGCAGGGGAGTGGTGAGGGGGTGGTAAGGGGGTGATCAGGCTGGCAAACAGAAGCGGTTAGGGGAAATCAGGCAGGCAGGCAGGCAAGAGGTTGGGAGCCAGCAGTCCCATATTGTGAGAGGAATGTCTGATCCCCTGTGGGATCGGGCCTAAACGGGCTGCCAGACATTCTTGAGGGGTCCCAGATTGGAGAGGGTGCAGGCTGGGCTGAGGGACAACCTCCCTTCCCCCGTGCACAAATTTTGTGCACCGGGCCTCTAGTTTAGTTATAAGAAGGAAAACAAAACAAAACAAAACAAAAAACTCTTGAAGTAATTTAAGGAGACTAAGAATAATCTCATGGACTTTGCCTTAAATAACTCTCTGAAGTCGTAGCTTTCCTGGGAGTATGGATTAGAGATTGCACTTCATATCACATAACCAGTCTTCCCAATAATTCCTTTCTCCTTTCACTGTCATCTGAATCTCATCACCTCTCTCCCACTTTCTCCCCCTTCCCAGCCCCTCATCTCTTCCTCTCTGGCCACACAGTTAACCCTTTATTATTCAGAGCAACTTAATTTTCTCTTGATTTTTTCAATTAGCTTTCCCCTCCATTTGATTAAAACAATTGCTTTTATTTTTTTTAATGTCTCAAGGAGAGGTTAATATATATAATATAAGTTATAAAATATTTTGTTAATTATTTGATAGCAAGATTATGATCAGATACTTAACATTATAAGTATATGGTAATATAAGATCTCTTTTTCCTTAAAATGTTATTCAACTTTTCCTATACCAAGGGAGGCTCCATTTCCTGATTCTCATTGAGGACAAAGTTTAAATAAATTTATGCTTCAACTCAGCTCACCTTTTCTCTGTCAGTGAATGCAGACCTTGGCAAGGATAATTGAATGAAGTGCTAAATTATTGCTGATGCCAAGACTATGTGAGGATTGCATTTGCCTGACAGGTCCTCAGTGGGCATGTGAAAAAAAATCCCTTGCTGTTTTCTTTTTTTTCCCCTCCAAATGCTTATGTTAAAAACACCAAAGGCTTGGAAAGGTATTCCCACTGTGGTTGTTCTTGTTGATGTTTAATGTAATCTGCTTCTCAGAAAAAAACACAAGTTATAGTATTGGTTTTTATAATGTCTCGAGCATGTCTATATCATATGCCTGAAATGTTTCAAGAAACACTGCCATTCCAATGCCCTTGTATATTAAAATTTCTTTAAAACACTTCATTACTTCAATACCCTTTTAATCCTTTGTTTTATATTTTATTGTCTTAACTCCAGGATCAACATACACATGATTATTTAGATTATTTGAGATTTTCTTATTGCCTAAATGCAAAGAATTTGGAATTTGGCAAATATGTTTACAGCAGATGTTATGAGGATAGACGTATATCATTTACCATCCTTCACATCAGAATCTGAACAAATAATCTAAGAATGAGTAGTGGATGTTTAACATGATTGTTGAGGCCATAGATTTTAAAAATCTGATTATACTTCCATTCTTAACATAGAGAAGAAGGTGATTGAAATCTGATAAATTACAAGTTGAAGCAAAGGTGCTTAATTTATTATTTCCTCCTGTCAGATATTCAGATCTAAGTCATAGAGATATTCCAAAGAGATAAGTTTTTAAAATTTATGGGCAATATTTCCCCCAAAATAAGTTATCAGACTTCTATAAGTATTTAACACTTATTTGAAAAGTCAGAAAATCTCTGCCATGTACAGGAAATATTTAAAAAAACAAAAACCTTTATTTATTACATTGATAGAAAAAATAAAATTCAATGCTATAATCCATTCAGGTTCTAACTGAATATTCAGGAGCAATATATCAAGACATCCAAATCAACCTATTTTTCCTGTAACAAAATGAGGCCTGTATAAGTAATTCTGGATGTGGATTCCAAATTCAGCCCTAAACAAACATATTATATGATAATGAACAAGGCCCTTAGCCCTTCTGCCCCAACTCTTCATCTGCAGTATTAAGCAGTTAGAATGCATGCTCTCTCTGTTCCCTTAAACACTTTAATTCTATATTCAAAGAAGGATCATAAAAGTGGGTAGTTTAAAAAATGCCCTTTAGATTTAAATACATGACCCTGAAACTATCACTACTTTGCTCTTAATTCAGGTATAATAGAATTTAAAGATGGTGATTCCACTGCCATTATTATAACACCACTTCAAGCTATATCATTGTATGATATATTTCTCTGAATTTCCCATTTGAGTAAACTTCTACACTTCTATGCAGTGTACTTAAGTGGGTTAGTGAAAATTTGTTTTTCTTACAAACATTTCAATTTTTATAATTATCCAAGTTTTGAAATTATCATAATATTTCTTAAAATTTTAGCATCTTAACCAACTTTTAAAACTTTAACTTAACTATTAGAGAAAAGAAGTTTATCTCTAACAACTCTTATCTCAAGTATATTTTTTAAAGTTGAATAAGAAAGAAACATAAAGAAGGGAAGGAACTCAAATTATTCTATCTTTTTTTTCAAACAAGAAATAATGATATGGTTTAAATTGATGATCATTATTCCAAAAAATAAGGAATAATTATAAAATTATAGAGAAATCAGGAAATATGTATAGAAAGGAACACTAGATTTTGCTTAATGTGTTCAAAAACTTCACATTTAATATATAAATAAACACATAATTCAAATTATCCTTCTATCAACTCTTTTATTTACTTATGAAAATATGTATTTACCTCAATTTGAACAAAATCTTATCTTTGAAAGGCAAAGAACATGGAAGAAGAAGGAGAAGCATATGCAGATATTGAATATAAACACCAAAACAGATATGAACAAGGAGAATCTCTTTTTAACAAAACATTTCTACAAGTCTGATGGTGACTTTCCACCCTAATTCTAAGCTTCATCAAAAACATTATAAAGATGACTAGCTCATTCATGGTGATGGTTTTCTAAATCAAAATCATGAGCCACGGTTATTTCTACCTTACTTAAAAACTTTGATTGACAATTGACTCTATTTGAAAAGGAATCCTATATAATAAAGAGTAATATGCAAATTGACCATCACTCCAACACACAAGATGGCCAGCAGGGGAGGGCAGTTGTGGGCAATGAGGCCTGCAGGGGAGGGCAGTTGGTGGAGACCAGGCCTGCAGGGAAGGCATTTGGGGGGGACCAGACCTGCAGGAAAGGGCATTTGGGGGGGACTAGGCCTGCAGGGGAGAGCAGTTAGGGGTGACCAGACTGGCAGGGGAGGGCAGTTAGTGGTAACTAGGCTGGCAAGGGAAGGCAGTTAGAGGTGACTGGGCCAGCAGGGGAGGGAATTTGGGGGTGACCAGGCCTGCAGGGGAGGATAGTTAGGGGAAATCTGGCCAGCAGGAGAGCAGTTAGGAGTCAATCAGACTGGCAGTGGAGTGGTTAGGGGGTAACCAGGCTGGCAGACAGAAGCAGTTAGGGGCAATCAGGCAGGCAGGTGAGCAGTTGGGAGCCAGCAGTCCTGGATTGTGAGAGGGATGTCCAACTGCCTGTTTAGGCCCGATCCTGGCAGCTAGACATCCCTCAAGGATCCCAGATTGGAGAGGGTGCAGGCTGGGCTGAGGTACACACTCACACCCTGTGCACAAATTTCATGCACTGGGATTCTAGTATTAAATAAAAAAAAAGGACTAAGCCAGGATCTATGCAAAAATACCAAAAGAGGAAAGAGAGAATGGCCTATATCAAGATAGTGAATAAACAAATTTTTAAAAACCACCCCTGAAAAAGTTAAGTAGGTATTTTCTTATACAATGAAAGAAATCAAATAACTTATAATATTTTCTTTAAAACACTCAAGTAACAGTCATACTAAATGGTGTAAATGATGGTCAACTAGAGGAGAGAGACAGAAGATTGTTGTCTGAGGCTAGATTCCCTAGGAGCAAACAGTGAGAGAGAACTTCTTTGTAAGCAATTTATTAAGAAAAGAATACTGAGTAGCCCAAGGTAAGGCCCCTGAAAAGAACAAATGTAGACATAGAGACAAAACCATGCAGCAGTAAGAGGAAGTGAGCAGAGAATCAGCAAAAGTAATCCTATAACATCTGAAAGCAAACCACTGAAAATACCTTCTTCCCTGTTCCCATAAAAGTAGACTCTGAGTCAAGGATTCAACAGTGAATAGTGTACGAGTGATGCCAGAAAAGACTGGTAAGAAGTCAAACAGGAGAAGGAAATACAGGGAAAGAAAGAAAATAAAGTTTTCCACTCTGGGTAACTGGAGCTTATCCCATGAAGGTAAAAAAACGTGAATTTGCTTCCTTACTTAGTAGCCATCTTGATGATCATATTGACTATCATCACAGTGCTTGTGCTTAGTAACCCTTATTTTACTTAATAATGCCCCCAAGTGGCTGTGATAATTTGGATATGCCAAAGAGAAGCTGTAAAGCATTATGTATGTATAGGAAAAATAACATGGTCTATATAGGGTTCCATACTATTCATGGTTTCCTGCATCTGCTGGAGACTTGGAATATCTCCCCTGCAGATAAGGGAGGACTACTATAAATGAATAAAAGTTGATAACATATTGGATGGGAGAGAATACTAGACAATAAACAGAGCTAAAGGGAAGAAATGTAGAAAAAGGATAAAAATAAAAAATTGCATAGTCAGAATATTTTGTTGTAAGTAAGAAAAGCCCAAGTGAAGTTGAATTAAATACAAAAAAGAATCTGTATGGAGTAAAGGGAGTGTGGGAAGGGGGAAGTTGCTACCTTATGCAACTGAAAGATCCATTATCTAAATCATGTTGAATTTAAAAACTTAACTGAACTATTAAAAATCTGTTTTCATCCTTCTCTCTCTTTGTGTTCATTCTTAGTCATGCTCCCCTCACTTAAGGCAAAGATGTTTCATTTTAATACCAGTTACGAAAACTAGCCTAACAATATTAATAGAAAGGGAATACATCTTCCTTAGCAGATCTGTAAGTTTTTCCAAATTCTTTCCATTGGCTAAATGTGTGTTACAAACTTAACCTGAACTAATCACAGTAATCATGGGGATGGATTTTATTGACTGAACATGTGACCAACAATGAAGACTATCACCTTCACCTGAGACACATGAACTAAGAGTAGAATAAAAAATGCAAAATTGTTATCAGAGAACAAGGGAATTAATATGGATAGTCACTAACAAGTAAACAAGTAAGAGATGGCTTGTACAATGACAGAGAGACCAGGCTATGGGGTGCTAAAAAACAATTGAAAGATGAGAATAATAGAAGAAGGGTAAAGAAAGTCAGTAAATATAAGATGGACATAAAGAAATGATAAAAAAAATCTGGTTATAATTAGGAGATAAATAAAAATATGTGTACATATATGATATGTATGTTATATATAAGACATGGAAAATAGAAGATATATATAAAACATGCATTGATATAGCTAACTTTTTGGCTCTGACCTTAGTTAATTCCAAATTTGGAAGCAGCAGTGCTAACAGAAATAACATATTTGTGCATGGCTGCATGTGGATGCTGTTTTATTATATATAAAACACTGTAAATCGTTTTGGAGTGGATGAGGGCTAAAGGTTGAGTGGTTATAATGAAGCAAAATTGCAGGTTCTCAAGGGCAGGGTGGAAAAGCAAATGAACTGTGTTTTTAGTTCCTTAGAAATTACTTTGGCGATTAAGAGGTGTTCATATATGTGGTTTAACTGCAATCAGGGCACTCAGTGGAATACCCAGACATTTCTTAATGCATGTTGGCCATTAATTCAGCAATTATAAAAAGGATATAAATGCTAACATGCACATTTCCAGTAATATGGCTTTCAGTCCCTATACCATCATTTTAGAAATGTATTATGTGGCTTCTTTAAACCCAGTTAGTTCTGCAAGGTCAATGCAACCAGCAATTTATTTCTTGCAGAGTAACCATTTTATTAGGTAGCATGGAAGTCAGAGCTCCCTATTTCATTAAATGGCAATTAAGTTATTTAAAAATAATACTAAGTCTCTTAATCAGCTTGTTTTGCCGTGTGTTGCATAGGGGACTTTGGCATCCTCTAATCCTATTTAATAAAAGGCCAATGGCTGTAATAACCAAAGTGACCAAATGAACGGTCACCAAGAAGTCCATGAAGCACCTCTCAGTCCCTCCCGCACGGTCCACAGGCTCCTATCACAGCAAGATTGGCCGCAGGTAGGTGGGTGGGGTGGCGGGTGTGTGGGTGTGTTGAGGTCATTAGGCCTCCAGCCCGGGGGCAGGGCTGTGGCAGAGAGTCCTGGCTTCACTGCTGCCATGGTGGCTGCAGATCAGGCCCGGAGAGAGAAAAAGTTATCAGCCAGGCCATTCTGGTTTTCCCAGAGAAGCCAATGGCTGCCTAGGAGACTGAGCTTTTGATGCTGACCAGCATAGAAACTGACCAATCAGAACCAAATCTGGGTGAACTGTGAAGGCAGAACCTAAGGTGGGGGCTGAGGAGGCGATTTAAGGGCAACAGCTGTTTGGTGTAAGGTGGAAAAAAGTGGTTCAATTTTTTAATGACTGCTTTGGCAGTATAGTGCTGTCAGTCCAGATATAGGGGTTATCAGTAAATATAAGATGGACATAAAGAAATGATAAAAAAAATCTGGTTATAATTAGGAGATAAATAGAAATATGTGTACATATATGATATGTATGTTATATAAGACATGGAAAATAGAAGATATATATATAATAACAGTATGCATATATTTACATTAATGGCATGCATATATATATGTATATATATATATATGTATATGAATATAAATACATAATAGTAGTGATTAGAAATCTGAGGTACAGTGAGGGCCCTTTGAATTCCATTTCCTTACCATGACAGTTGGTTTGCTTAGATGATGCAGTAGTAAATAAACCAGAAAGAAGCCTGGTCTCCCTTGTCAAATATGCACTTGCTTTAACAGATCTGCTAAGAAAGGTATATTCATTAAGT
>NW_006296284.1:2331332-2341649 GCF_000327345.1 Myotis davidii
TGAAAAAGACTCCCCCCCAATTTAAGCAATCCTATCCTATATAATCTATCTATACTAATAAAAGGGTAATATGCTTATGAGACCAGGTCAACTGGCCATCTTCCGGACATCCGACTTCCTTCTGGACAAAGCCATGGTGGTGGGGGCTGAGGCAGAGGCATTTAGGGGCAAGATCAGGCTGGCAGGGGAGAGCAATTGAGAGTGATCAAGCCAGCAGAGGAAGGCAGTTGGGGGCGAAGTAGCCTGCAGGGGAAGGCAGTTAGGAACAACCAGGCCTGCAGGGGAGGGCCACTGGGGGCAACCAGGCTTTCAGGGTAGGGCTCTTGGGGGAGACCAGGCCTGTAAGGGAGGGCAGTTGGGGTCATTAGGCAGGCAGGCAGGTGAGTGGTTAGGAGCCAGTGGTCCTGGATTACAAGAGGGATTTCTGACTGCTGGTATAAACCAGCAGTCTGACATCCCCCAAGGGGTCCCAGATTGGAGAGGGTGCAGGCCAGGCTGAGGGTCACCCCCCACCACCACCACCCCATGCATGAATTTTGTGTACCGGGCCTCTAGTAATTAATAAAAAAAGTGCTTCATGACTACAACCAATGTTTTTATGCCTTGAATTTTCCTGCCAAATCAAAGGCTTTAAAATATTTCTCTTATGAAAATGCTCTTTAAGATGCATTCTCTCTCAATAAGAGAAAAGCCTTTAATAAGTTCATAAGGTAATTGTTCAGTATTAGCATGCATTTTATTTTACAGTAGTTTGTCAAAAAGCAGTCACATCTTAGATGAGTAGTTCGAGTGTGAACAAATAAAACTTTACAAATACCTATTAAATCATTTTGTTCTTTTACCTTAAATATATGGAATTTGAAACTGTCCTTGGAGAAAATTGTACCTCAATTAACTGTTTGAGTAGTTTACTGCTGTATAACAAACCACCCTAAAGCTTAGTGTCTGTATCAACAACAGTAATTTACTCTGGTCACAAATATTCAATTTGGGCAGGGCTCAGTAGGGACAATTATCTGCACTACATGGTGTCAGCTGGCACTGCTAAAATAGGGGCTAGAAGATCCATTTCCAAGATGGCTCATTCCCAAGATGGTGTTGGTTTTCATCTGGGATCTCAGCTCCTGTGTGGGCCCTGATTCTTCCTTATGGAGTGTTTGTGCTTCTTCGATCATGGTGGCCCGGTTCCAAGAGAGAGCTTGAAACCTAGATCCTACCTCTCAGTGGGAGAAGTGTCAAAACCACGTTGGAAAAAAAGAGCATGTGGGATCCGAGACATTATGGCAGATAATTTTTGGAAATCACTATCGGTCCTAATAGTCACATATAAGGATGGAAGTATTTTCAAGACCATTTGATAAAAATGAAATATATTTCTTTTATTTAGAGCAACAAGAAAAGAAAGTATTTTGAGATTTTTAAAAATGGTTGGCCTTTATTCTGATCTACCAGATATTTAGTGTAATATAGTGGAGGGAGGAAGAACATGTGTTCAACACTGTAATTGTATTCTAAAGCCTGTAACTGGCTGGGAGACTCTAGGAAAGCCACGTAAACTGAGTACTTTGCTCTTCATCATTGAAATTAAGTCCTGGAACAGCTATTTCGCAGTGATATTTGCAGTGAAGGTTAAATGAGGCAATGATACAAAGAACTCTGCACGTAGAGTCATTAATTCTTGTCTAAAGCCAATATGTTAACAATGTCACTGTGTTATCAAATAAGATGAAGACAGTGATAATTTATATCCAACAAAGCAATGCCAAAAATGACCCTAAAATACCTTAACAACCTTGATAATATTCAGAGGAGCTATCTACAAGTTGATTCATATGGAATTAGTTTTAAAGAATTTCAATGTACATTACTTTTAGTATCCCATAATCTGATACTACAAGTGTCTGGATTCTCATATTGCTAGAAGGAGAAACTCTGTAAACTAAACCATGTGTTCCCCCAAGACATGGGGTGAAAAAAATCACCTATAACAAAACTGTGCTTAAGTATTTTGCTTTTGTTATTATTGTTAATGCACAATTAAAGTGAAGCTGAACATATCAAATATCATGAATGATAAACTGAATGCCCAAATCAACCAGTTTTTATTTATCATAACAAACAATCTATCAAATTATTAAAGAAACTCATCTCAATTAGAGGTCTACTAGAGGCCCAGTGCACAAATTCATGCACCAACAGGGTCCCTCAAACTGACCTGTGGGATTGGGCCAAAACTGACTCTCTGACATCCCCTGGAGTGTGAGAAGGTGCAGGTATACAATTGGGGCTGGGGAGGGGTGCAGGAGTTTGGCCAGCTGAGGAGGGACCATGGGAGGGCTTCAGAGCTTATCTGGACCATCTTGCTCATTCCTGATCAGCCAGACCCCAGCAGCAAGCTAACCTACTGATCAGACCATCTGCCTCCTGGTGGTTGGTGCATGTCATAGCGACTTGTCGACTATCTGCCCCCTGGTGGTCAGTGCACATTATGCTAGCAGTTGAGCATACCATTAGCATATTACACTTTGATTGATTGAATGGATGACCCGATGACTGGACACTTAGCATATTAGGCTTTTATGATATAGGTTATTTCTACATACCCCAATCCCCACTCACATACACAAAGCCACATTAAATATCATAACAGCAGAAAGTAAACATGGAAGTAATGTTTAGTTTTCTAACCTATCTATATATACTAGAAATTCTAGGTTTAGATACTATATATCTATATCTGTATATCTATATCTATAGCTATCTATCTATCTATCTCTCTCCAATCTGGGACCCCTCAGGAGATGTCCCTCTCACAATCCAGGACTGCTGTCTCCTAACTGCTTGCCTGCCTGCCTGATTGGCACTTAACTGCTCCCCTGCTGGCCTGATTGTCTCCAACTGCCTTCCCCTGCTGGCCTGGAGGCCCCCAACTGCCCTCCCCTGCAGGCCATATTGTGGTGGCCACCTTGTGACCACATGGGGGAGGCCATTTGTGTGAGGGTTTGAGGGTCAATTTGCATATCACCTCTTTATTAATAGGATATATATATATTATTAATTACTTTCTTGTTTTGAAATAGTTAAAAAATCTTCCAGTTCATAAAATTAAAATTTCTGTAAAATATTAGATGTGCAAATATAATAGCAAATTTGTATGTTTTCCTGGAGTCCACATGAAGAAACAACACTATTTAAAACTATGTAGTGCATGCATAAAATGTCTTTTCTTCTACTTCTATGTAATCCATACCAGTTAAAAATCTTTTCAGCCTGACCAGTGTAGCTTAATGATTTAATACAAACCTATGAATCAGGAGATCATGGTTGGATTCCAGGTCAGGGCACATGCCCAGGTTATAGGCTTGGCCCCTAGTGTGGGGCCTGCAGGAGGCAGCCAGCTGATCAATGATTCCCTCTCTAATCATTGATGTCTCTCTCTCTGTGTCTCTCTCCCTCCCCTTCAACTTTGAAATCAACAAAAATATTTAAAAAATATTTTCAGATTGTATACAAAAACAGACTCAAATATGTGTTGTCTATAAGAAATTCACTGTAAATATAATGTCTTAGACAAATTAGAAGAGAAGAGATGAACAATGGTAAATCATACAAACACTAATCTAAAGAAAGCTGTAGTAGTTACATTTGTTTCAGACAAGGTAGATTTCAGAACAAACAAGACAGTCAGGATTAAAGAAGGTAATTAATGATAAATGGGTAAAGTTTCCAAGGAGACATAAGAATCCTAAACATGCATGCAACTAACAACAGAGAATCAAAACACACGAGGAAAAACTGATAGAATTAAAAGAAGAAATGGACAAATCAACAATTAAAGTTGGATATTTCAACACCCATCCCTCAGTAATCTACAGCTTGAGCAGGCAGAAAACCAATAATGATACAGATTACTTTAACAGCACTGTCAATCAACTTGACCTATTGGATATTTATAGAACACTCCATTGACTGTATAACAGTCCATTTCTACCCTTTAAAAATTATTCTAGAGCAGCTTCTTTGCCACATTCTATAGTTACAGATCTAACTGTAGATGTGGATATACATTTACAAATGTAGATTGATACATAGCCAGATTTTTTTCCTTTCTATGACTTTTTAATGGGATGATTTTTTTTATATTCAAGAAGTACCTAAATTTATTTTTTTAAAAGAACTCCTGCTTAGTCAAGGGATAGTAAGCCAAATTTGCCCATTGTCCACTTTTATAGAAATTATTTTTTAGTTTCACATTGAAATGGAAACCGAATAGGTAGCATTCTAAGTTAGATATATGTATTAAATCTCTTAAAAATGCTGTTTACTTCCTTATGTCAACTTAAATATAAGTATAAAGATATGTATATGTGATAGACATACATTTTAATCAGAATTTATATAAAATATTTGTTATTTTAATAGTTTGATCATTGAACTATATTTTTATATTTCTGTGAGGAGGGAAGCCTGGTCTTGGGTGCTAGAGGGAAGCCGGTGCTGGCAGCCAGGGGGAGGAAGCCCTACCCTTGCATGAATTTTGTGCATAGGGCCTCTAGTAAGTATATAATTTCCTTGGTTTATCTTTTCTCATCCCCCCACCAAGAGTGAGAAATGAAGAAGGATTGAGAGACTGAAACATTGATGAGAAATTTCAATCAGATGCCTCCTGCACACCCCCTACTGGGGATCGAACCCGTAACCCAGGCATGTGCCCTGACCAGAAATTGAACTGGTGACCTCTTGGTTCATAGGTTGATGTTCAACCACTATGCAACACAGCTGGGCAATAATAATTGCTTATTTAAAGTAACTATATATGTAGTAATGTCAGTTCTATATTGGTAATATTTATAAGATTGTCAATATAAAAAGTAAAGTTTAACATGGAGTGGATTATAACAGTAATGATGCATTTGTTGAAAAAAATATATTACATATATTAGGGTAAAATTCTATGAGTGTAAGAGCATGAAAAAATAGCTCAAATCTTAGGGATCATATTCCACTGGTGAATGAAATGAATGCCAGGATGGGTCATGTGTATATTTCTTGCTGTCCCAAAATATCACTTCGTAATAAGCCAAAACTATTAATTACTAGTCTTAGTTGTTTTTTTTAAATAATGAAATAAAAGACTTGACTGTTCCTTCAAGATGTGATTACCTGAATATTAAAAATAGTTACAATGTACCCCTTGATGATTTGCTTTCCTAAGTAACAAGCTGAGTTTTGTAAACCATTTCAATGATCTGGTTTGAAGGCCGCTCATTAACATCATGCCTGCTCCACAACTTCACTCACAGTGTCCTCCCTGCCCCTCTTAACGTGCTGCCCTCTGCTAGGCCTTCACCAGATGGAGACAGAGTGATCCTTCTCACTCTTCCTATAAAGTCACTAATCCCAAGATGAAAAACCTATTCCTATCACCTCATTTAACCCTAATTACTTCCCAACGGCCCCATCTCTCACTACCACCATACTGGAGGTTAGGGCTTCAACCTATGAAAGGATATAATTCAATCCATAGCAATTTTGTCTGAGCACTATCAAAAAGTAAATAGAAAAGTCAAAAACAAATATGTTCTTCTAGATTATAAGTTCCAGTAAGCTTGTTAAAAACTTTTTAAAAATGCGTATTATCTATCGTGTAGATTTCTTTCTGATAGAATCATTCCTTCTAAGGTGACAATTTATTGCTTTGCAGAACATTAACCAGTTTGTCACTAAACTAACATTCTTATTTTAATATTCACCTTTTACGTTAATTATAAATGCCCTCCTTTTCAAGTTCTTCTGAATCAGGCTGTCTTACTGGTTCCATCATTAATGGGTTGAATGAAATCTTTATCACATGTCCATTTTATATTTTTATGAGAATCATGTTTTTAATGTTTAAAACTTATACTTTGAAAAAAATGAAATTTTGATCTAATGTTTAAACTGTGATATTGAGATTGTTCCATTTGTGTTTGCCTCAATATAGTTTTATGCTTCTAGGTCAGATAGAACACATTGGTTAACGAATGGCTTTCTGCCATATAATCCAATATCATTCTCCTATACATGTACAAAAGTAAATGTCTTACTTCAACACATAAATGATTTATAGCTACATAAATGAGAACATACTTTTTCAGCAGGCTATGGACAAACTTTTAGAGATGTTTCATATATTTCATCTTAAATAATAGTGTAGCCTGTATGAATGTCATCTATCATTACTATTATTTTTATTATATTTATCATAATTGTTATAATTATATTTTTTCTGTATAGCAATTTAACAAAGAATGTAATAGAAAAAAGAAGTTCAACCAATACTGATTAATTCAGAATATAACTGGAAATTAAAGAACTTACATAAGAAAAAAGCAAAAGTTTAAACTTTTTAACTAAACCAGCAATGGCTCATTTTTGCAAATTTTGTAATATAAAGCATTTTCCCACATATCATCTTTTTTTTAATATATTTTATTGATTTTTCACAGAGAGGAAGGGGGAGGGATAGAGAGTTAGAAACATCGATGAGAGATAAACATTGATCAGCTGCCTCCTGCACACCTCCTACTGGGGATGTGCCCACAACCAAGGTACATGCCCCTGGCCGGAATCGAACCTGGGACCTTTCAGTCTGCAAGCTGACGCTCTATCCACTGAGCCAAACCGGTTAGGGCTCCCACATATCATCTTATTTTAACTCTCAAAACTACTGCAGAACTAAGGTCAGAGGAGTGTAACGTGCTTATTTGAGAAATAGATAAGCTGATATTTAGCCAAACTGACATAATAAGTAAGACTTTGTTCCAGATTTTTCTATTCCAGTTCTCAGACTTCCATTTTAAGAAGTATTATTAAGGACTTGTTTCTAACATTGAAAGTAAATAACAGATGACTACCTAAAATTCTGGAACTTTGACAGCCTAGAAAATGAATATTTTATTCTACTTTATTGCCCATTTGAAGTCTGAGAGTCAAATAGCTCAAAAAAAGTATGGAGACCCAACTAGTCGATAACTAGTGTAGACTCTTAATAAGCCTAATGATCAAATCAGATTTGAGTGAAATGTTGCTTAGAATTCTTCAGAAAATACCATAAGCTCAGATATAAATAGAGGACTTCGGTAATTATTTTAATAGGTGTGGATTATGAAATTTAAGTGTTGGAACTATCTAAAGATTAAGTACCTACACAGCCTTCACTATAAAATAAAGCGTGGTTCAGAATTGTATTATACCACCATTGAGATAGACATACAATTACTTCATTCAAACGTGAAGAAATAGTACTAAGGATAATTATCCTTAGATTACTGTAAGACGTACGATGAAAAAGCATATATTGCATTATGTATTTATTTAACCTAATAAGCTGTTGTTGTTTTTTCTTTTTGGGGTGTGATTTGTGTACCTTTTTGTTGTTATTGACACTTGCTCTTTGTGCATTATGGAGAGTATGTTATAAAATTATATGGCTCATCCCCTTGCTTATTTTCCCAGTAGAGTGTCCATTTCTCTTTTAAAAAATAAGACTCTGTACCTTTAAGGGATAATTTTGCCTAAGCTAAGTAACACTCTCAGCACCTACACTAACTGTGCTCTGCACTAATTCTATAAGCCATTCACAATCATACCTTAGCCATTAGTATTGCATATTCTAAAGTGTACAGCGCCTATTCTTAGGGCAATTTAAAGATGTTATGTCCTGAATGTGTCACAGATGTTCTCTTGGTATTAAATTTAACAAAGTGTGGTTCTCTATTTCATTTTAAATGATTTTTATTTCTTTTCTATTTTAATAAAAGGTCATAGCATTTTATAACTTAGACAAATAAGATGATAAAGTAAAGTGAAGGGCAAAATGACATAAACTAGGGATAAAAATCAAACCACAGATGATATTCCAATTTGTCAGAAAATTCAATCCAGGACAGTGATAATCAAATATACCTCTTCTAATTATATTACAAGTGTGCAGAGGTATATCATCAATAATTTAAAATACACTACTGAAATAAGTGAAGATGGAATACCTTATCACAAAAGGAAATAATGAGACTAGATAAAAAATGCTAGCATATCCCTGAAGGTCATAAACTATAAGCACATTCCATTGAGTTCTCTATAAACACCAACTCATTGGTGTGCATAGGTTTATTGTCTTTTTAAAGATAATAGCGTAGTCATTTCATTAAACTTTTCATTTAATGTTTTAAAACATAGCTTAATATGCCACACCCATACTTAATAATTTATTATATAATGATCAGTTGAGCTTATAATAAAGTAAGAATGTCAAATCAAATTGTGGTTAATGTATTGATGAAGTTCAAAGCCTTGCTGAATTAAGCAACACAAAGATAAGAGGGATTTGTAATTGTTAAGAAACAATCTGATAGAGAAAACAGATCCAGAGACAGAGAAACATTGATCAGGCCATCAAACCTCAGAGGGAAGGCAGGGGAGGGTGGGGGTAAGCGGGAGAGATCAACCAAAGGACTTATATGCAAGCATATAGGCCTAACCAATGGACACAGACACCAGAGGGGTGAGGGCATCGGTGGGGGGTATGGGAGGTAATTGGGAATAAGGGCAGATATATAATAACTTAATCAATAAAAATTTTTTAAAAAAAGAGAAAACAAGAGGAGTTTTTAAGAGCATGAGTTCCACACATTACTATAATTGAAAAATCTCTTTAACTCTCCTGGCATCAGTTTCCTCATCTGTTTGTTTATTCAATCATTTCAACATCTAATATTTACCAATCTTTTGCACACCTGGAAATATGCTATATGTTCTCTTCAAGAAACGTAGCCAGAGAAATTTACATGAAAACATAATCCTATATAATAAAGAGGTAATATGCAAATTAACCCTCGTATCCTCAAAAGATGGCAGCCTACGACCAGGTTGGCAGGGGAGTTAGTGAGGAACAACCAAACGACTGAACAAGCAATCTGAGTGGGGCAACCGGGCTGGTGGGGGGCTGTGAGGGCCACCAGACTGTCAGGGAGTCAGTTGGTGGTGACCAGGCCAGCATGGGGGGCAGTTGGAGGTGACCAGGCCAGCAAGGCTGGGCAGTTAGGTGCTATAAGGCCATAGGGGGGTCAGTTAGGGGCGATCAGGCTGGCATGCAGAGGCAGTGAGGGGTGATCAGGCTGGCATGGGGGGGGCAGTTATGGGTGACCAGGCAGGCAGACAGGTGACTGATTAGGAGACAGCAGTCCAGAATTGTGAGAGGAATGTCTGACTGTCAGTTTAGGCCCCGATCCCTGGCAGTCAGAAATCCCCCAGGGGGTCCCGGATTGGAGAGGGTGCAGGTAGCGCTGAGGGGACACCCCTCATGCACAAATTTTGTGAAACAGGCCTCTAGCTATAATGTAAGCATCACTGTAGAAATATTCACATATTCCTTCATTTTTTCATTCACCCAGAATAGCAGGTTTCAACATTTTTCATTTTATAGCACACATAAATTTATTTTGATTCATTCACACTGGACAGCTATTGTTGTTTTGGCTATTGTCATTTTTTCACTTGACAGTCTAAAAGAAAAAAAGGTCAGTACCCCTGACTAAATAGTCAGGTTGCATGTTATAAAACATCTTGCAGCACACTGGTTGAAAATAATTGATATAAAACATATTTATTGAGCACCTATTATGTTGTACAGACTTTTTCATCTGGGAATCCTATCTAATAATAGACAAATAGGGTAATTAACCGTACCTCCGACACGCTTCCCATTGGCTAATCAGGGTGATATGCAAATTAACTGCCAACCAAGATGGCGGCTGGCAGCCAGGCAGCTGAAGCGAACAGGAGGCTTACTTGCTCCAGTGATGGAGGAAGCCAAGGTTCCCGGCCTGCTGCAGCCCGGCTCTGAGAAACACTGTTGCAATTATATAAGCTAAACAAACCCCAGATCCCTGCTTTCAGCCAGTGAGGCCTCAGAGCTAGAGCTGTAACAGTGTTTCAATTAAAGAAGCCAAACAAACCAAGATACCTCCTATCAGCAGCCGAGGTCTCAGAGCTGGAGCCGAGCCTCAGAGCTAAAGCCGGCTCTCAGCTCCAGTGACAGCCATAGAAGGTAAATAAATCCCAGAATAAAAAAAAAAAAAAAAAAGGAAAGGAAGAAAGGAGGGGTTGGAAGCTTCAGTCACACGTGAGCCTGAAAACAGCCCTTGGCCCCTCACCCAGACTGGCCAGGGACCCCAGTGGGGACCCTCACCCTGAAGGGTGTGTGACCAGCTGCAAACAGCCATCATCCCCTCACTCAGGCTGGACAGGCACCCCAGCGGGGACACCCACCCTGAT
>NW_006296284.1:2341724-2344090 GCF_000327345.1 Myotis davidii
AGCCAGCAAGTGGTCATCCCCTGAGGGGTCTCAGACTGCGAGAGGGCACAGGCCAGGCTGAGGGACCCCCTCCCCCGCCGAGTGCACAAATTTTTGTGCACCAGGCCTCTAGACTATAATAATAAAAGCATAATATGCTAATTAAACGAGACAGACAAATGACCTTCCAGACATCATTCTGGACATCCTTCAAAATGACCTCCCGGACAAAGCTGCGGTAGCGGGAACCAATGCAGAGGCAGTTAGGGGCAATCAAGTAGAGAGTTTAGGGTCAATCAGGCAGGAAGGCAGAGTGGTTGGGGCAATCAGGCAGGCAAGCAGGCAGCAAGTATTAGGAGCCAGTGGTCCCAGATTGCGAGAAGGATGTCCGACTTCTGGTTTAGGCCCAACCCTGAGGGATTCCTGTCTAAACCAGCAGTCAGACATCCCCCAAGGAGTCCTAGATTGCAAGAGGGTGCAGGCCAGGCTGAGGGAACCCCTTTGCCCCTGTGCATGAATTTCATGCACAGAGCCTCTAGTGTAATAATAATAGAAAATAAATCTGTGCTTATAACTCTTGGCCTAGTGAAGGAGATAGATTAAATAAATATGTTAGATAATGTATCTATTCAAACAAGTTAAGCAAATTATAACCCCTCAATCTAATATTAAACTTCGTAGAGCAGGCTATAAAAGAGATATTTTTGAAAATAATATTATATGATAAGAGAATATATAGTTTATGTGATATGATATGATATGATATGATATGATATGATATGATACTAGAGGCCTGGTGCACAAAATTTGTGCAGGGGAGGGGTGTCCATCAGTCCAGCCTTCACCCTCTCCAATCCAGGACCCCTCAGGGGATGTCTGACTGCCTCTCACAATCTGGGACTTCTGGTTCCTAACTGCTCACCTACCTGCCTGCCTGATCACGCTTTACCACCTCTGCCTGCCTGATTGTCCCTAATCACCTCTGCCTCACCCAGCACCTGGGACCCAGGATTCCCTCCTCTGGCCGGACACAGGCACCTAGGACCTGGGCCAGCTTCAACCAGGTTGGCCACAGCCACAGGGGATCATGGGCAGGCAGCTTCACCCAGACTGCAGCTGCAGGCACTGGCACCAGGGACTGTGGGGCAGGCAGCTTGTCCCTCTCCCAGGCCACAGGCTCAGACACAGCTGCTGTTGCCCAGGACTTCAGGGTGTGTGGCTTGTCCCTCTCCACAGCTGCAGGCTTAGGCCCAGCTGCTGGCGCCAAGGACCACAGGGAGGGTGGCTTGGCCCTCTCCTGGGGCACAGCCTGACTGTCCCCATTCATCTCTTGCAAGTTCATTTGGCCTGGCTGGTCCCCATTCCTCTCTCCCCAGGGTTGAGTGTCTGAGCCATTATGGCGTTATGGCGTGAGGGCGTGATGACCATTTGCATATTAGCTCTTTATTATATAGGATTATATTATTATATTATATTATATTATATTATATTAATTAATTATGTTATATTAATTATGTTATATTATATATTATACTATACTAGAGGCCCTGTGTATGAATTTGTGCAGAGGTGGGGTCCCTTGGTCTGGTCAAAGTTCAGGGTCATTTGGGACCATCTCACTCAGTCTTGATCGGGGCAGATCAAGGCCTGCTGGCCAAAGGGAGGGATGATTGGATGTTGACTGTGGAAGTGCACAGACCACCAGGGGCCAACTCCTGCATTGAGGATCTGGCCCCTGATTGTCAGTGCATTGTCATAGCCATCAGGTGACTGGTTGTAATGGTCGCTTAGGCTTTTATATATATAAACTAGAGGCCCAGCCTGGGCGGAGGGGAGGGTGTCCCTCAGCCCAGCCTGTGCCCCTCGCAGTCTGGGACCCCTCAGGAGATAATGACCTGCTGGCTTAGGCCTGCTCCCGGGTGGCAGAGGGCAGGCCCAATCCCTAGGTGAGGCCCCTGGTCGGTCTCCGAGGAGGACCGATTGGGGAGTTGGGGCGCCGCCCCCCGTCATGCACAGAGCAGGGCGGATTGGGAGGTTGTGATGCCACCCTCAGTCACACTCAGGGTAGGGCCCCCCACATTGAGGGGTTGGGGCACCACCCCCTGTCACACTCAAGGCAGGGGCGATGGGGAGGTTGCGGCGCCACCCCCTGTCACGCATGGAGCAGGGCCCATCAGGGGGTTGGGGGCTCTATACCCTGTCATGCACAGAGCAGGGCCCATCAGGGGGTTGGGGAGCTCCCCCCTGTCACGCACAGAGCAGGGCCCATCAGGGGCTTGAGGAGCTCCCCCCGGTCACTCACAGAGTAGGGCCTATAGGGGAGTTGGGGCACCGCCCTCTATCAGCCACGGAGCAGGGCCCATCGGGGGGTTGGGGGGCAGCCACTC
>NW_006296284.1:2344670-2348212 GCF_000327345.1 Myotis davidii
GGCTGAGCCCTGGGAGACCCTCATCAGCTCATGAGTGTGCCTGCCATGTTAAAACTGAAATTTGTTATTTTTCAATTACAATTGACATTTAACATTATTTTATACTAGAGGCCTGGTGCACAAAATTTGTGCACTGGGGGGGGAGGGATCCCTCAGCCCAGATTGCGAGAGGCTGCAGGCCAGGCCAAGGGACCCCACCAGTGCACAATTGGGGCCAGAGTGGGACGTAGGAGGTTGGCTAGCTAGGGAGGGACCTCAGGAGGGCTCCAGGGCGTGTCTGGCCCGTTTCGCTCAGTTCCTATCAGCTGGACCTCAAGCAGCAAGCTAACCTACAGGTTGGAGCATCTGACCCTGTGGTCAGTGCATGTCATAACGACTGGTTGACTGGTAGACTGTCTGCCCCCTGGTGGTTAATGCATGTCATAGCGAACAGTTGAGCAGCCTTAGCATATCATTAGCATATTACGCTTTGATTGGTTGAATGGATGATGGAATGACTGGACACTTAGCATATTAGGCTTTTATTATATAGGATTATATTATATTATATTCATACATTTATGCTATGGAGAATGATAAAATAGGAAAAAATGGCCAAAAATATAGGAAGTAAAATTTCAGGAAAGGCCGGTATTATAAGATAGCCTTTGAGCTATTGCAGGAATGAAGCGAGGAGGAAGCCATGAGCATCCCTAGGGACATGCACATAGCATTTGGAATTGAGGCAGGCATGTATCTAAGTGTACCAGACACAACAGAGGGCTGGTATGGCTAATCCAGAGTAAGAAAGGGGGGCGGGGCGTAAGAGGTGACAGCTATCTTAAGGAGTAGAATTTATTTACCCACTGTTTTCATTTCTGCCAGAACAGAGTAGTTTCCCTACGTCCTTGTAGAAGTCATTCCTGCAAATTTTGAGCTATGGAATCACAGATGTAGCCCTAAAATGCTCCCACTCAGGAACATCCACCAGCTTCTTCTGGTTAGATGTAAAGGAATTTACAACCTGAAGAGCCACATACTTAAAAATGCCAGAGGACAAGATAGAATTGGCTTGGTACTGACCAGCACTTGGATTAGAAGCTCTCATCAGAGATATCCATCTTCAAATTTCAACAAATAAGAAATGACATACTGTGTTAGGTCACTTAATGTAGAGATTTCTCTGTTAGAGAAGCTGTTGTTACCATAGCTAATGTAGGAAAGGTCTTTAACAGTCATTACAATTGCTCAGGAAATACAGGCTATTGTAAAGATCTGGCTTTTTAATTTAAATAAGATGGGATATTAACAGAGTTTTGAAAATTATTTGTCTTATTTTTTAAAAAATCTATCAGCTGTTACCTTTGCTGGTTGGCTTAGTTGGTTGCATCATCATTTGGTAAACCAAAAGTTTGAGGGTACAATTCCTGGTCAGGACACATACTTACATTGTGGGTTCCATCCCTGGTTGGTTGGGGTGCATATAGGAGGCAATCAGTCAATGTTTCTCTCACACATCAATGTTCCTCTCCCCTGTCTCTCTCTTTATCTTCTCCCTTTAAAATCAATAAATATATCCTCAGGTGAGGATTTTTTAAAAAGATATCAACTAGCTTTTATCTATTAGCAAATATTTCCCAGTTTAAATGAGTTGTACTCTTATCAAAAATTAACCCTGTACAACCTACCCTTATTTCTGGTTCCCTTTATTCTGCTTTAACTGTATTTTTCCACACTGCCTTCCATATTCCAATATGTTTTTTGTTTTCTGTGTATATTGTCTGTCTCCATTGACCTGAGTGTTGGCTCCACAAAAGTAGGGATCTTTGTCTATGTCCCTCACAGATGTATCTCAGCCACCTAAATCAGTTCCTTATTCATAGAACCGCCTCATAAACATTGCAGAAAAATTGGTAAAATGTAACATTTAAAAAAAATACTGTAACAACTTTACTAAAATAAACTATTTATATACCAAACCAAACCAAACCAAGTCCAAATCCAAACCTAAACCAAACCAATGAACAACAAATGCTGCCTGGTGGCAATTGCTTTAATTCCTTACCTTATTTAAGTATATTAAAAACTTGATGAAAGTGGTATAAAAACCTAAAAAATATATTCACTGATTATTTTATTAGGTGGTTTCACCCCCCCCCCCTTAATGATTTGGTAGAGAGAACAAGGGACAGAGAGAAACATCAATGTCAGAGGAAAAGATTCATAAGTTGCCTCTTGTATGCACCCAGACCAAGGATCAAATTAAAATGCTGGGTCTGTGCCCTGACCTGGAATTGAACCACAAGCTTTTGGTTTATGGAATGATGCTCCAACCAACTGAGCCATACTAGTCAGTTGACCTAATTCCTAACCACTGAAATTTTCCACATCACAATACATTTGAAATTAGACCATGAAAATTTACCTCTTCAGAGGAAAAAAAAAAAGTTCTTGCATTGTTAAATAGCTCCACTATTTCTTCTTTTTTAAAAAAATTTATTGAGAAATAACTGACATACATAAGAGCATTAAGGTATACAGCATGATGGTTTGATTTAGATGTATTGTGAAACGTTTACCACAGTAGATTCAGCTAACATCCATCCTTTCACAGAATCAATGAAAGAGAAGAAAAGAATCAAGGGGGAAAAGTTTTTTTTCTTATGATAAGAACCATTAGGGTTTACTCTAACAGCTTCCCTATATATCATATAACAATGTTAGCTATAATCATATCATGTTGTACATTACATCCCTATTACTTACTGATAATGTAACTTGAAGCTTGTACCTTTTGACCACGTTCCTCCAGTCCTTCTTTTCCCTACCCCCTGACACCACTTCTATTTCTTAAAATAATCTGTTAATGCCTATGTTCAAAGGAAAGAATCATATCAAAGTATTACTGCAACTTGTGACATTTATTCCTGATTCCCTAGAACCTATAAGATTCTGAAATCACATATCAAAAGCACTTAAAATGTGTATGCTACATTTTTGAATAGAAATTTTGAGTAAGAGCCTGAAGTAAAAATGTGTAGCTTCCAAAAGATTTCCTTTATTTGAAGAGGGAAATACTCTGAAGGAAGAGGAGGAGAAAGATGAGGAGAATTTACTACCTGTAGGGATAGTACAATTCCTAAAGACTTATCTAAGCATTTGGAGCCTCTCTGAAGCAGAGGCTCCCAAGTAATACCTCCCTGCACTCCCCACACTGGGGATGAACTTTTTGCTTCCAACATTTTAAAAAGGCCAGAATTTCTATATCTTTGTCATTTATCTATATAATTTCATTCTCAGCACTCCTGATATAGGTAAGACAGGTTGTGATTTCCATTGAGAAAACCACCAAAGGGAAACAGAGATCTAAACTAATTTGATCTAAATTTCACAGGACATGTAAGGCAAGACTGGAACCTATATCTTTTGGCTCTCAATCAGGTGTTCTTCATATTTCTCCATGTGCATAACTCTGTGCTGGGAAAAGCCAAGAAATTGGATGTGAAGATGTAAACAACTATATTATCATGCATGCAATAGATATTTGTGGTAGTGATTATCAT
>NW_006296284.1:2349290-2357306 GCF_000327345.1 Myotis davidii
GGATGGCTGCCAGTACTGCGGTGGTGGTGGGAGCCTCTCCTGCCTTCTCAGCAGTGCTAAGGATGTCTGACTGCAGATTAGGTCTGCTTCCCGCTGGCAAGTGGATATCTCCTGAGGGCTGCCGGGCTGCCAGAGGGATGTCTGATTGTCAGCTTAGGCCCAATCCCCCAGGGAGCAGGCCTAAGCCAGCAAGTGGTCACCCCTGAGTGGCCCCAGACTGTGAGAGGGCACAGGCCGGGCTGAGGGACCCCCTCTGCCCCGAGTGCACAATTTTTTGTGCACTGGGCCTCTATTATATATATCTATATCTATCTATATATAGAAAAACACTGAAAATGAAATAAGCACTGCCAAGAGAATAATATACAATCTATTTAGTATCAAATGACAGAATCATTTTTATTGATTTCAGAGAGGAAGGGAGAGGGATAAAAAGATACAAAATATCAATGATGAGAGAGAATAATTGATTGGGATTGGCTGCCTCCTGCACTCCCCACACTGGGGATCAAGCCCACAACCTTGGCATGTACCCTACATGTTTCCTGACCTGGAATTCAACTGTAACCTCCTGGTTCATAGGTAGATGCTCAACCATTGAGCCACATGGCTTGGCATGACAGAATCACTGATACAAGGAATGTGCCAGGAATAAGAAAAGATAAGTGCCCATAGTTCCTGATTTTGTAGTAGCAAGTATAACCTTTTTAGCTTTAATATCTAATTATAATCTCTGGAAGTAAAATTTAACGCATACAAATCCGGAATGTAATAATTAGTCATAATTTTAAGATAAAAATTTTAAGTAGAAAAAAAAATGAATGGTCTGAATAACTTTCATAATATTCCATTTTAAATTAGGTAAAGAATTTTCTGTCATGTAGGAAAAATATGAATTTATTCCTGTATATATCATAAGGAAACCTAGAAACTTCAGATAGATATAAGTAAAAAGTAAAATTTTATTGCATTTTATTCATCTCAAATTGTTGATTTTGAATAGTCAAAAATGTATATTTTAGTAATATTTAGGAACCATACTAGTAAATATTTTTCCATAATATTTTTCTAAGGATTTATTTAGCAGAAGTCTTAATTGATTTTCAAAAGAGAAGACAAGAGGATTTTCACTTATTCAGCTGCAGAAGTGTTTAAGTTAACATGAATATGGTGTTTAGGAACTCCAGAATGGGGTCTAACCAACAGAATGGAATTAAACTTCTGATTCTATCATAGGCTGATGAACCAATCAGTCACTTAACTGTTATAGGCAAGTTTCTCCATTAAGTAAAGCAAGTAAGTGGTGTAATTACCTTCTATGGCTGAAAAGATTAACTAACATAATGGGTAGAAAAGGCTTGAGATATAATAAATTTTAAATAAATGACTACCATTATAATTAAAATAAATCTGACATCTTGAGCCTAATTAGTTGGTCACAATTTAATGCTTTTCACAAAAATAGGGAAGAAGCAATGAAATTTTAGATGACATTAGTTAAAGGGTTTGAATTTGAAGTGCTAGTGAGTTGTTGGACATTCTTGGGTGTAATTGAGGAAAAAAATGATTTAGACTTAGGAGACCATTAAAAAGATTACGTTGTAATCTCATCAGTATTCCATGAACAAAATGGTCATTAAAACTGATGTGTAAGAAAAAAAAAATGCACCATTATGAAATCAAAACCAATTTACAATTCATTTTCTACTGTTATTTGCTTATTTAAAATTCAAAAATTATAATTACTACAAAATTACTATGACTTACGGATTTCAATCTATACCTCTAGAAAATTATTGGCAATGAGCTTAAAATGGTACCTGACACAATATGAGAGAGAGAGAAAGGAGATACTTTTATATATTCATCTAGACATACATTGCATCCATTGGTTATCTAGCTGCATAGATAGATGATTAGATAGGTAATGACACACATACTTTTTTAGTTCCTTAATGGGGATCTTTACAAAAATAGAAGAGCCTGAATTGAGAGTTTTATGCTATAGTGTCCATAGGATATACTAATCTTTTCTAAGATATTTTTCCTGATCCTCCCCCCACCCCCAGAAAAGGCAAATAAACAGTTCTTTTTCAAGATAACAAGTTTCCATTTTTTTAAATTTGTAAATGAGGGCACAGACAAATCACATGATTGAAAAGCAATGTTTTAGATGGTGAGATAAATTCATGTGCTAGAAAAGATAACTAAAAGGTGCCAGTTTCCTGATTTCTCCATGGAGTAATGCTTAAAAATCAGTGATCTAGATGAGCCTCTATATGAACTAAGTTTTAATGGAAGCAGTGCAATTAGGCAGGGAAGCTTTCCACTGCTCTTTTGTTCTCTTATGAAGTAATATTTTCTTCAATATATATTGCCTTTTAAAGCATTGTGTACAAAAGAGGTTAAATATTTAAATTATTTTTCCAACTTAAATAGCATTATGGCAATTTTTTTAATGCTCAAGAAAGAAAAAAAAAGAATTGTGCTGACATCTATGAGTATCAACTTTGTTAATTTTCCCCCAATTAATGACATTAGAACAGATCTTTTATTATCATCATTTCATAAAACAAGACATTTTAGGCCAAGTAGTAGAAAGAGCATAATCCATAAATAAACTGAAAATTTTGTTTTAGAAAAAATTCATTAGGGGTATTTTCATTTTTCTCATTCTGTAGGATCCTGTCAATTGGCATTTGAGAATGAATGGTTTAAAGCAAGTTCTCCTCTTTTTATTTTTTTAAAATATATTTCTATTGATTTCAGAGAGGACGGGAGAGAGGGAGAGAGATAGAAACATAAATGATAAGAGAGAATCATTGATGGGCTGCCTCCTGCAGGCCCCAAACTAGGGATCTAGCCTGCAACCTGGCATGTGCCCTGACTGGGAATCAAACAGAGACCTCCTGGTTCATAGGTCAATGCTCAACCACTGAGCCATAGCAGCCAGGCAAGTTTTCCTCTTTTTAAATGCATAGCATAAAAGAATGTCTATTCTAAAAATCACAGAATCTCAATGAGTGCATAATTAAAGGAATGCATACTGGTATGAGTCATAGAATCTCTATAAAGAAATATTATTGAGAATCTAATGGTCCTCTTGATGAACCTTCAAGAATTCTTTCATCATTTTATTTTTCTACAACAAAATTTCATATCCACACTTATCCTTCCTACACGTCTTCCTGTTTCAGTGAGAGATCTGACCCTGACACTCTCTCTAAGGCCAACAACTCTACTAATCCTATGAAATTCTGTCTCCTTCTGAAATACAACTGGCCATTTCTTTCCTACAACATCATTTTCTATCATATCATTCCTATTATTAAATGAAATGGTCTAGAGTTTTCTATCTTAAAAAAAAAGGAAAACACCAAAATAATTTCACCTTACTTTACTTCACAATCCTTCAAGACACAGGACCTCTGCCAGCAAGACCCCCACAAGCTCTCTCCAGTTTCTGCCAGTTTCCACATGTAAATTTTCCAATGACCTTCTGTTTGAATTAGAATAAACCGCCCATTGTTTACAGGGCCTTCAAGAGCCCATATGAAGTGTCCTTACTGCTGGTTTAAACTCGCTTGATCATGTACATCACCTATTTACTATGAACAGGCATACTAACCATCTTTCATGTCCTCAAGAAGGCTGGCAGTTTTTCTGCTTTAAGGGCCATTTTGACTTGCTTTCCCCTCTTTCTAGAATGCTCAACCCTCAGATATTAACAGACCCATCATACAGTTCTACACTCAAATACCACCATCCCCGGAGTCCTGCAATATCAGTCAACCTTCCATAACGTCCCCTACCACAGTCTCTCTCATTACCTCTTTTATGTTTCTCATATGACTCTCTGTAATTGACTTTTGCTTTTTTGAGAACTGTCGCATTAACACTCGAGTATACAAACATCCTGAAAGCAGAGGCATTTTCTATTTTTATTTACTGCTACATCTGGCACACATAAAACAGTTTCTGGTACATAGTGGTAGACAATAATATTTGCTATTAATATATATAAATGTTTAATTATGTATCAATAAATATCACTCAAATTCACACACACACATTTAAAAAGTAATATTATAATGTTAAGGAATTTGACTCCAATGTAAAAATTCTTTGACATTTTCAAATGTTTAGAATATTATATCGTGTTTTTATTGTACACTGCACTAAAATTTCAAAAATGAGAAAAAATATTTAATTTTCATTATAATTGATAAGCATCATGTTGTACATATACGTATGGATAAGCATTTGCACATTTAAAAGTTCAAAAGTAAATTTGGATTTTGTTATATTGGTGTAATATCATGGCTCATTGCCGGGAGCCAGTCCATCCTTGCTGTTTCAAGGGACCTGGCATATATGGCATACTGTTCTTAATACATCTGCTCACCTTCTTGGCACTGTATTTTAACCAAGGTCACCTCTCTTAGAAAGGTTGTTTCCCCAGGTAGGGATTTTCCCCTGAAGTTAGGGAGGTAATAAAACCTCTTAACTGCCAGGCAGGTAATTAATCACTTTAACTATGAACAGTCATGCTTAAGTACATAATCTCAGGAGAGCATGGACGCGGGACTTGGCTGGAGATTGTGGCTGGAGATCCTGGCGGGGCTGCTGGTTGGCTGGGCGCTGTCTCCGAGTCATTCCTTCTTTGCCGACTCCGTCCACACCTTTGGGGACCCCTGGACCTGCTGGGGTTGGACCCCAGCAGCTCATAAAAATATATATTTGTTCTTCCTCTTGTTATTGTCACAAAGCTTATAAAACTCTTTCATTTTCCTGTGTTGAGAGTGATAAAGGTTTCTTTTGTTATGTTAATGAGATGACTATTGGACCCTACCTAAGGATGGGGCTGCTTGCCAGGAGAACCAACCTTGTGACGGGAGCCACTTCCAGAGGACCTGGTCTAATTAATCACCAGTGGTCTATGGTTTAATCAGTCATGTAGTGAACCCTCCATAAATGTTCTGAAAGCTTCTGGTCAGGTGAATCATAAAGGTGCTGAGATAATGGAGCACTCTGAGAGTGTGGGAGCCCTAAGCCCTTTTCCTATGTCTGCCCTACACACCTCTCAATCTGGCTTTTTCTGAGTTATACTATCCTATATAATAAAAGCCTAATACGCTAAGTATCTGAAGGTTGGTTCAAACGTTTGACCAGTTGCTATGATGCATACTGACCAGCACGGGGCAGACACTCCAACTAGTAGGTTAGCTTGCTGCTGAGGTTTGGCTGATTGGGATTGGGTGAGATGGGCTGGACAGGCCCTGAAGCCCTCCTGCAGTCCCTTCCCGGCCCCAATAGTGCACCAGTGGGGTCCCTCAGCCTGGCCTGTGCCCTCTTGCAATCCGGGACCCCTTGGGGGATGTCAGAGAACCAGTTTCATCCTGATCCCCGCAGGTCGGGCCGAGGGACCCCACCGGTGCACGAGTCCATGCACTGGGCCTCTAGTGTTATAATAAAACAGTAATTGTGTGAGTAAAATGTTTCTCTGAGTTCTGAGATTTTTCTCTGGCAATTTTAGTGAACTCCAGGAGGAGGTCCTGAGAACCTCCGATTTATACATAGCTGATTAAAAGTACTGGCTTGCCATTACTTTCTGAAATGAGTGGAACAGGGCAGTCTTGCAGCACTGAAGCCTTAACCAGAGGAACCCAGTGCTATCTCAGTGCAGTTAGTGTCAGAATTTAGTTGAATTATAGGACACCCAGCTGGTGTCCCAATACTTGCTTGGATAGGTGAGGTACCACCATCCTACACACACATTGAAAAACCCAAAGGAATTGGTAAGTGATAACTCATAATATTTCTACTTTTTGAGATTAAAAAGTTATAGCACTAGTTATTGATGGTCTCTTGAGAGTTCTTTCGTCACAGATACATACTGAAATTTTGTGGTGGGCAGACTCTAAGACGATGTGCAATACTTCTTGCCTGTCGGCATTGAGAGTGGGATAGACCTATTGCTTCTATCTAATAGAATACGGCAAAGATAAAGAGTCACTACTTTCATGATTAGGGTACAAAAGATTGTGACTTCGAGAATGCTAGCAGACCTCATTAGTCTCACGGTTGGCATGCGTTAGTAAGTCAAGCTGCTATGTTGGAGAGATTTCATGGAAAGGCTCTGGAGTTGACCTCTTTCCAAAAGCAAGTCAGTAACTGAATCCTGCCTCATGAGCCTGAGAGCAGATCTCTTTCCAATTGAGCCCTAAGAGGACTACAGCCCAGTCACAAGGACAGCCTGGGAGACCTCCTGAGGTGGAAACCCACCTGATCTCTCGCACAAAAAACTGTGAAACAATAAGTACATGTTGTGTTGAGCTGCTAAGTTTTGGGGTAGCTTATTGCACAGAAATAGGTAACTAAGTTTCTTTTACATCCAGATTCCATCTTAAAATGTACTTAGATTTTCCACCTTTATATTTTGGACCGCACTCTAGTATAAGTTATTTAAATGTTTTCCTCAGATTTTTTAAATTCTAAACCAATGCTTTCATCTTTTGTCCAGTGAAATTATAGCCACTCTATATTTACTAACATAATTATCGGATCAACCTTCAAATTATTGCCATGAGAATAAAATGTTATTTACAAACAAACCCTATATTCATACCTCTTGCTATGTTTTTGTAATCCTAGGAACAGGTGCTTATGCAATAGGTTGGGGAGCTGAAAGGAATGGCACACATTTTGGTGGCATAGGGATTCAGGAGGAAGCAGAGCTCAGTTTAAATAAATTGGAACTTCTCAAGAGTTGGAAGAACTTGTCAAAAATGGTTTTTCCTAATAACTTATTTTATTATGTTTCTATCAGACCATGCACACCAATATTTTGAAATTGATGCTGCAATTTGAAATAATCACACATACTTTCAAAGATTTAGTAAGATGTAGATGAAAATCAGTATATGGCTACAAATTCCCACCAATCATTTATTCTAAAAAACTATGGTGTCTATTCTTTATTACAAGTTGAAGCTTAAGTTTATTCAACCTTTTGATGTGTTCCTGGCACAAAAATTGTTGGTACTTGACTTTTTAGAAAGTGTTGTTGCACTTCTACTAAAATCTAGTTGAGTAACATGCAGTGTGACTTTGTTATTCTTTTCTTAATTCAATATAATTATATTAAAATATATTTATTAGCATATGTATTTGATTGTATCTATCTTCTTTACTAGGTACATAGTGATAAAGAAAATTCCTTTTCTTGAACACTGTATACATTTAAAAAAATAAGGTACACACATAAAATGCATTTAATATATACTTTAATTAAGAAAACACATTTACATTTTCTAACATTTATGCTAATATCATATATGATTATCTCTTATCACATAATAAGCTGTTACTATTTCAAAACCATAAAAATGTCTCATTTTACTTTGCCATCTTTGTATTTAGCACAGCACTAAGTAGGAACTTAATTCATATCTGAGTAAGTAAATTAAATTCATTAATCATTAAGAACCAATTTCTAGTTGCTGAATTTGTGTCAGACAATCATTATAAATAACAACAAAATAAAGTGTTCAACTCTTGTTCATTTGCCGTACAGTTAGTTATATAGACTAAAGGCAGCAGAAAAGCTACAATGTTTTGGTACAGTGGCTTATAGATAATTCTCTTCCCAAAGCTTACTTGTATATTTTATTGACTTTCCATCACATAAAAGAAATATAGGTCGCTCTAGTCTGATGATAAGTTTTGTGGTCTTGTCGTGGCCTCTGATTTTACCTTCAATTAAATAGTGAAAAGAGCAATTAGATTTAAGGGATTTCTATCCTGATTAGAGCACTTGGCTCCATCTATCCTTTCACTGGGAACATTGATACAGTCTTAGATTACTTGAAAAAGTTGATAATGAATTATGCTCCTTGAGGCTGTGGTTAATTAAATTGGCTACTCTTTTGTCTTCTGCATGGGCAGCTGGGGCACAGGACTATGGAGGACTAATGAATCCTACTTAAGGTAAGTCCTCAAGGGATTTGAATTCCT
>NW_006296284.1:2357325-2368379 GCF_000327345.1 Myotis davidii
GCTGTCAGGCGAATATGATTCAGATCACAAAGTTCTCCAATCTACTAAGTAGGTCAAACTCTCTAAGGGAGAATACAAAGCAATTTGGGGTCTGTTAAAATAAGAAACTATACATTTAACTAGTTATTATATCCAACAACGTTTTCTAAAATAATGCATTATGAAATAAACTCTTAGAGAATCCTTTATATTTAATAGGGAAGCATTTGGATCCAAGAATAGTTCTGTTAGGAGCCATATGTCTCAGAACTCAAGGGCTTTCAGGAAATAACATAAGCCTAAATGGAACATAAGCTTTATATTAAAAATTTGAAAGAGCTGTTCAGCGCCCTGACCGGGTAGCTCAGTTGGTTAGAGCATCGTCCGCATACAATAAGGTTTCAGATCAATCTCCTACCAGGGGACCAGTGCACATACAAGAATAAATCAATGCACGCATAAATAAATGGAACAACAAATCCCTTTTTGTTTAAAATCCTATATAATAAAGAGTTAATATGCTAATTACACTGGACGGTGGAATGACCTTCCAGAATGGTCTTCCGGAATGACCAGTGGGCGGGGGGTGGGGGTGGGCAGCCAGGGCTGCAACGCTGCTGGGGCTGAGAAATTCACCCCCTTGCATGAATTTCTTGCATAGGGCCTCTAGTTAATATACAAAAACTAATTTGAAAAAACTAGTCAGGTGATTAAAAATGCCATACCTGGTAGAAAATTACATTGTATCATGCATTTTTAAATGTTATACGTATTTCTTGTGTTCACCAACTTTGTTAGAAAGGTAAACACATATGTTGTGGCTTTCTCTATGTTCATTTATATTTTGTTTATAAATTTATTATTATATGTAAATCATAAGAACACATGGAAATATTTCCATGTGCTATTCATTGCCACGAGAAATTAATTAACCTGCTCTAATATAGGTCAAACTAGAAATGCAAAGTTCACAGTAATACAGGGTGTCCCAAAAATGTATATAAACAATGTTTGTAGATTCTATTACGTTTTGAAAATGAAATATATTTTAATAAATACTGCCTTTATAATTATTTAATGTATATATACATTTTGGGACACCCTGTAGTTTAATAATAAAAATAAGTTATTAAGCACATGAAATGGAAGACTAATAATCATTTTCATTATTAGTTTAAGTATCCTACAAATTATATATAGTAGTTATAATTTTTGTTATCATTTTGAAAATAAAGAAACTGAGGCACAGAGGGAATAAGAAATTGGCTCAAGGTTTTGTAGCTTATCCACAACGAAGTAAGATTTTAAATTCATCCTGACATCAGAGCCACAGTATTATAGAAAAAGAAACATTGTCTTTTTTTGGCTATACATTGAAAAGTTCCATAGACCGCTGTATCTCAGATATGGTGGCACGTTGAATGTAGTACTTCATTATTCAGCATGTCCTCTGGACCAGCAGCATCTGCGTCATCTGAGAGATTGTTAGGATTCCTGATTATCAACTGCAACCAGACAGACTCAACCAGAATATGCATTTTATCAAGATCCCCAGAGGCTCTGAATACACATTGAAAATGAGAAGCACTGATCTAGCCCAGTGTTACTGGACTTAAATGCAGTGTACTGGACTTAGAATCCCTGGAAAACTACACACACACACAGTATCTAAATCACAATCTTTTGGGAGGTTGCTGAAGTATCAGTATTTTTCAGGTCTTTAAAATGATTCTAATCACCAGATCTTTGTCAGGGTCGAAAAACATGATTGCTGGAACCACTTGCAGCAATACAGGTCTAAAATGTGGCCCAAGGAAGTGTATATCTAACATGTCCTTAGGTATTGCTGATTTGGGTACCAGAGAACCACAAAGCTTCTGACTTTATAGAAGATGTAATTGAGACTGGCTACGGATGGGCTGAGGAAGGGGTAGAAAGATTCTGAATCAGGTACACCTGGGTACAGACAGGTACAGACAGTGATAAGTTTAAAATAAAAGTGTATATAAATACCTGCAATGGTATCTGGTTTATATGCTCACTTAATCCATATTGTAGCTAATTATTAACAAGAAAGGAGCTGGAACTCAGGCCTCGTCATTGTCCTTCTACATCAATTGCATCAGCTAGTGTTAGTACTTCTAATTAGAGTACTGTCAGTTCATAGAGGTGGCCAAACATACGGTGAGAAAAATGGAGAGTTTGAATATTTCTTACAGGTTAATTATCCAAAAGCTGATCACAATAGGAAACTTCAAGCACAGACATATCTATGCATTTAATTGACAAGTTTTCTCTCTCTGGCTTTTTAAATATAGCAGGGGTCCACAGTCCTTTAACCAAAAATAGATAAATCTATGAAGGACCCCATAGGTAGTGTGTTTACATTTGTTCTTTTCAGCTTTTATTATAAAATTTAAACTCCATGCCTTATGTTCTGAAGCTTATTATTAGTTGATCCCTGCCTACCCTCTACTCAAGTCTCCTTTCAGTCCTCCATATGCAATTGCACTCCAGCTTAAATAAAGCACTTGCAAATTCCTGATAGCAAACCTTCTTTCATACATCTAGCATTCTACACATGGATTTGCTACTGCATTTACTAGTAATCTTTTTGGTGATTCTATAAAGCTTGCAGTACCCTGTGTGTTTGTCTGGGATGGAGTTAGCATTGCATTGTATTGAAATATTTGATGCACTTTCTAGCTTCACTATAAGCCTTGAGAAAGTAGATCTTCATTATTTATTTTATATTCCAAAGCTTCTCCCAAAATTTGCTTTATTGCAGATACTCAACAAACATTTGCTAATTGACAATGTAACCATTTTACCCAAGCTCCATACTGATAATGCAAATATGACTGACTGCAGGTTTAATGAATTCTGATTGCCTAGCATTGTCAAACAATAGAACAGCAAACATTCAAATTTATATTAAAAATATTTAGGTGAATAGCAATGTTCTCTGCACTTAGATAAATTAATTATTTCAATACAATATGGAAACTAATAAAAATATCTCTGTAGACATTCTCCAAAGCCAAAACTTGAAGGAGTAATAATTTCCATGAAAATCATTGGGAATGGATAAGAATGGAAACTGGAGAAAATGTGCATTACACTCACGAATATGCTTTTTTGTATACGTGGTTAAAAAATGTGACATTAACCGAAAAACTTTAAAAGCACTTTAAAAACTGTCCAAATCCATTTTATTTTAAAAGAACATTGCAATTAGGGCAGCCAACAAGGTCATGAAGCAAGAAACATTTCACGAAATTGCAGAAGAAGCTGTGAATCTTGTTGTGCCAAAATAAATAAACCGCAGGATAAAAATAACTCAGAACTAGAACAAGCAAGAGCAGTGATATCATTAACAACTAACTTTGACAACTGCAAAGACATCATAGGACATAAAGTAAACAATGGAGAATGCTAGTAATAAACATAAAATTAACATACGGGGTGGGCAAAAGTACATTTACAATTGTTTGTATTAAAATAATACAATAATTAACAAACAATAATAAAAGAATAAACTCTGTGTTTTTCATACTCACAACTGTAAACCTACTTTTGACCACTCCTTATACCTATAAGGTCTATTTTTGATCAACAAAAAAAGTCACTTTGATATTAGAGAAAAATCACAAACTTGGAATCAGAAGACCAAAGTGGAAATACATCTTTGAACTTACTGGCTTTGTGACCTTGAGCATAATATTTAACATCTGAGCTTCAGTCATTCATCCTGTTTGTGTGTGTGTGTGTGTGTGTGGTGTGTGTGTGACAAGAAATTAATAAATATAAAACCCCAAACCCATTGTGTATATATGGTGTACACTTAGTATACTCCTGTATTTGGCATGTAAGTACATAACCCTTAAACTTTCCAAATCTGTTAGTATTTATTGGAGAAATAAGGAATCTATAAAATAGTCCTTTCACATTTAAAAAATCTATGAATATTAATAGTAGAGGCCTGAAATTTTATGTAGTGAATATACCTTTAAATAGTATCCTTTTTACTTGACTTTTTTTTGAAAAATATCCAGAAAAAGGGTAACCTTATACCCCTGAGTTAAAAAGTTGGCTTCTATTCTTTTGCAGCCCCTGTGTCTGGCCTTTCACCTAATCTCAGATAATTCTTTTCAGGGGCAGTAATTTCCTGAGCTCCAGAGAAATGCAGTACCAGCAAAGGTAATCTAGGTATAATCACCCTCTTGGGGGAGATAAAAGCCTCCTCTACTGAGATTTCCCCCCCAGTGATTTCTATGAATTTTTGGTATGTGAGATGGACATATGAAAGGTAAATCCTATCCTAATAAATATTATTCAGAATCATTTCTCAAATGCCCTTACTATATACTCAGTATTTGTAACCGAGCAGTCAAATTAAATAGGGGTTTAGAAGGGAGTTAATAAGCCAAACATCATCAACATCGACAATAATAATTCTGATTTAGAAAATGTGAGTAACACTAAAACACTTTAGAGACACGGGAAATTATAATGATATGAATGACTAAAGTAACCATGCAATCAAGCACATGTATTTCTGAAAGTACTAAAATCATGACAGGTGTAAATTTCAAAATTCTAAATATTTAGTGTTTGTTCTTTTTAAAAAAGATAAAATGATCTTGAAAATTAAAGATAATAGTCTGTCTAGGAATCATTAGACATAACCTTGCTAGGGGTAGAAAGGCAAACTAAATTAATCATGAAAATATGATTTATGAACTTCCTGCCAAAGTGACTTGCTAGAGAAGTTTTAAACATTCCTTTTTTTCAGTTTAAGAAAATTTCAATTAGTCAAATAGCATCAGACTTTGGTCCTGGAATTCCTTCACTAGTTTACCAGATGGATACCTTTCATTTTTCCTTTTCTGAATATTTTTTTGTTAATGTACTACTCTATAAGGAAAGAGTTGTTTTTCCCTGAGTACTTGTGCTGAAGAATATTGTAACTCCTACATTACAATTAAAAAACTGAAAGAAGAATAATAATACTTCTTGACCTTTAGAATGCAGCCTTAGAATAATCTTAATTCATTATTTTACAAACATTTAATAAACACCTATTAGCCAAGAGCTCTTTGGAGTATTAGGGCTATAATCATAAACAAAACAAAATCATTGTGAAGGCATACACGGGGGATAAGGGAAGAAATAATAGAAAAGCAAACAAGTAAATATGTCTTATGTTAGAAGATGATAAATGCAATAGAAGGAAATAATGCCAGAGGAGGAATCTAAGGAGTGTCTAGTAGCAGAGCTGGATGCTTTTTATATAAGCTCATCACGATGACATTTGAGCAGAGAACTTCAGAGAGAAACCAGGTCGGTATATAGGGAAGAGTGTTTTAGGCAAAGGGACCAGCAACTGCAGACATCCTGGAGTAACAGTCTGTAGGGGGGGTGGAGATCAGTGTGCCTGGGGCAAATGGAGAAGGACAGTGCGGGGGCGGGGGGGAGCAAAGATTGGTTACAAAGGAGCTGAATAGGGACTACTCTAAAGATCCTTGGCTTTTCACCAAGGTGAGAACCCACTGGAGGGTTTACCACAGAGGAGTGACACAATCTGACACACATTTTGAAAGAATAGCACTGGTTCTTGCACTGAGAACAGCTATAACAACCTCCAGATAGGAGGTTGTAACAATACTGCTGCTTGGGCTGGGATGATACGGGTGGAAGGGATGAGAACTGGCCAGCTTAGTTCACTGTTGGTTTGACAGTTGGATGTGCGGACAGGGAATCGATGGGGACTCAGTGTCATGTTGATGTCTGCTTTTCTCTGTCCACTTCAGCCAGGTGAACTACCACTCCCCCACAGCAGAGGGCCATTTCCCTGAACCCACTGTCTTTTTGCCGGCACAGTACTGGGGAAACACGCTCAAACATTCACCGTCTGCTTTTCCAATTCATGCAGTTCCTGCCCTCCTCCTCTGATCAGGAACTCATTATGCCTTTAGAAAGAAAGTTTCTGAGCACACACAATGTGCAATGATCTGTAACAAGCATGCTATATGTATTACCTCATTAAATTCCATAAAATCCCCACGTGATAATTATCCTGGGTAGATTTATATGGAATTTATACCTACACTTTACAGATTAAGAATACGAACTCTGTGAGGGACTGCATGATTTATTCCAGGTCTCCAAGATGCATGTGTCAGAGGCCAGGTTTGAGTCCAGATCTGCATGCTTTTGAAAAAAGCCAATTAATCCCACTAACATATTGTAGAGCTCCTACATAATCGCCTATAGTCTTGAAAATACATTAACCCAGAACTACTTATACTGAGCTTGTTGAGATCAGAGTAGGCCCCGGGCTCTGAAATGAGAGTAAAACCACATGTGTAGGTGAAATGGTACCAACTACCATTGATGGAGGACTCAGGACAAAGGGCAGAGGCAGGTGTGTGTGTGTGTATGTGCATATGTGTGTGTGTGTGTGTGTGTGTGTGTGTGGTGTGTGTGTGTGTTGTGTGTGCTCGCACATGTGAGATCCTGATTGAATGGATAGATGTGATGAATATGTTTCAATGGTTAATGTGGCTTAGTTCACAGTAGGTCAAAGGTCCTAAACTTTTCCTGTGATTTTCTAGTCATGCTCCCACATATATGCACTGCATACCTGTCCCATTTGTCCCATCTGTCTACATATTTATTTCAGTTCTTCACAATTTAAAGCAGTATTGGTGCATCTTTGTCTTTCAAAACAAGTACACAATCAATATGTCCGAATCTAGAATAACTGTTCTACTACATACCACTCACATGAATTAAACGGACCCTTAAAAGTGGGGAACAACTTAACAGAGAATCAGAATCCACTCCTAATGGAGGTATGTTTACTACCTTCACCTCAGTTGTTAACCAGCTTATAAGCATTCCATTCCACTGCTTAAATTTTGCACTGGGATAATATATCACTCTCTAGTTTTGCATTTTTATATGGTAATGTACAATACTTTATTTGTATTTATAATCATGGTTAGGGTCAGCTCAAAATTCATTATGCATACAAAATTTAAATAAATAGTTAGAAAATTACCTGAACAAATCAGAACAACCAGGCACTTTGTATTTTGCAATTAGTGGTAGATTAAGTTCTTAAAATCTAGTTTATCTTCTACAAGAAAAAAAGTATGCAATTATGAGAGCCCTTTCTAAATTTCCCAAATTATCCATGATTGTCAGCTCAGTCTTTTGTTTATAATTCTATGTGGTTGATTTTGCATATTCAGTCAATTAAATATGCAAGGAATTCCTCTTGAAATGAATGGGGTTATCAGATAAAACCCAGCCTAAAATCTCAGGAAAAGAACATCCCAGGGCATGTCCCCCAGTGTTTTGGACTCTCAGCCCTCCTGGAATGAAACAGTTTATGCTTCAAGTCAGGACTTGAATAGATCGCCACTCTGTGTTTAGTAGAGTGTGCATATGCTGGCTTACAAAGAAAAATACCATGAAGGGCAGCAAGAACAGTTTTGTTTATGGTTGACCAGAGTGTTTGTTAAATCTGCCTTATTTGTCCACCCTATATAATCCACAGAAATCTACCCTGAGGGCTTCTACATGACAGGGATCCCCCAGGAGTCAGTGTGTGACAGAAAGAGATTAGAAGGTAAAAGGATTAAAATTATTTTCATTTGTCCCATTTTATTTAACAATAAATTTTTTTTTAGAAACAACCCTAATAATCTAATGCCACCTCCACTTCAACAGCCCTTCCAGGAAGCCTAGGCTAGGTTTAAATAGACCAGCAGTTTTTGATGCATGTGAGTCTCAGAGACCTAACCAAGCTACTTGCTGAATGCATTCTGATTTTATTTAGTATCTATATACCATATACATATAGAGACATATATATGTGTATAAATATATAAGCAAATCACATTTCTGTAAAATTTGGGAAGAGTTATAGCTATATAGATAAATCACTTTAATTTTTAATCACAGTAATATATTTAGGCATAAATAAATTATTATCTAGCAAAGAGAAAGATCCTGAAAAATATAGAGTGGGGAGAGCAGAGAAGACACATTTTGAAGAGCAATAGTATTCTAGTAATGAAACAGACCTTTTGAGTCCCCAAAGTTCTGAACAAACTAGTGGGTTCTGGTTATAGATTTGGGACAATAAAGAGTGTAAGATATATTTTGATAAGAAGACAAGATAGATGCTGCATATTTTACAGTATATTAGTTATTTTGTGCTTAAAGTCATATAAGCTCAAGGTTCAGAAAATAGCATTATAATGTTGACAGTCTTGCCCCTGCCATCAATCAGGCTATTAAGATTATAGTATAATTCACACAGCAAACACAGAGCCACCACCTGCCCTACTTATTAAAGTAGAATAGATTCATCAATCACATCAATGCTATCAAATGAGCTTCTGAATTTGTAACTTGGGATATAGATACTTTAAATTCATAATGTTTATAAAGGTAAAATATAAAAATGTTGATATATGAAAACATTAGAAACAGAATTTAGAAAATCTTAGACATGATTTTCACTAACTTATCTCTTAAATGCAGATAGTATTAAGCATTTAAAATAATTTTAAATAGAGATGTAATTCAAGCAATGATATCAAAAGTATATTTTTATTAAAAATTATAGATACATTAAGATCTAAAGTTTCCAGTATAAAGTGTTCATATTATTAGTCAAGTTTACCTAAAATTTTATATTATTTTATGAAAGTGTGAAGTGATTTAAAAAGTACTTTCATGCATATTGTTACTGAGTCACACATTTTTGGCTTCAGATATGCAGTGTATACTTTGTAATGATATATAAACTTATAAAATTTCACATAAAATTCTGAATTTCCAGTTTCTATAAAAAAAATCTAATTATTATGAACACATATCTCCACACGTCAACAATTAAGTGTAGTCAAGGCTGCCTACTCTATTTAAGATACGAGAGTTTTCAATAATTTGCAAATTACAATTTTGATGCAAATTGGTGTTTTAAATAAATTATTATAGTTGTATATCTAATATTTCACTTTTTATGTTATTTTTTATTTTCGTAATTTTTAAACTTCTAGGAAAGTTATAACAATAATAAAAAGAACTTTCATATGCCCACATACATACCTATATATTTTTTCTTAATCATTTAAAAGTTACAGAGATCATATTGCACATGTCCTTCAGTGTGCTATCCTAAGAACAAGGTCATTATCTTACATACCACAATAAAATTACTAAATCAGTAAAAGAACATTGATAATGATATTATTTAACCACCAGCCTGTTTGTTATCTTTTGCATAGTTATTTTCTTATATGAAATGTACCATTTATATCTGGATGCTTTTAAAAATTTCCTTTTTTTACATTTTTATTAAATTTATTGAGTTATCATTAGTTAATAATATTATATAGATTTCTGGTGTACAATTCTATAATACATTACTGTATTTATTTTTCTATTTTATTTTTAGCAATTTAAATACAGTGTGCCTAGGCACTGTTTTCTCTGGGTTTCACATGCTTAATTGTTGCTGAGATCCCTGAATTATAAATATATTGATATTTTCCTTTAATTTTTAAAATCTTCAGCCACTGTATTCTAAAATGTTTTCACCTAGTGCCCTATGATCTCCTTCAGGGATCTAATTTAACATATATAAGAGTGAAAATATATTCACAGAGGTCATTTAACTATTCATTTTAGTTTTTGATATTTATTCCTTTGGTTCTTTAGATTAATTAATTTCAATTGATTCATCTATACAATAACTGTCTCCCTTTTTTCTACCTCCAATTCTATAAAATAATGAGGTAATATGCAAATGGTCATCACACCCTCATGCCCTTAAGTTGTAATGGCTCAGACACTCAATACTGGTGAGAGAGGAATGGGGACCAATAGGTTGTGGCCCAGAAGAAGGCCAAGCCGCCTGCCTCGTAGTCCTGGGTGCCAGCAGTTGCACCTGCACCTGTGGCCCAGGAGAGGGACAAACTGCTCCCCTCCCCCATGGTCCTAGGTACCAGTGTCTGTGGCCCGGGAGAGGGACAAGATGCCTGCAGCTGCGGCTTGGGTGAAGCCGGCCCAGGTCCTGGGTGCCTGAAGCTGGCCACAGGGAGGGAAGTCCGGGTCTCAGGTGCCTGCGACCATCCAGAGGAGGGAATCCTTGGTCCAGGGTGTGGGATGAGGCAAAGGAAGTTAGGGGCAATCAGGCCAGCAGGGGAGCAGTTAGGGGTGATCAGGCAGGCAGGCAGAGGTGGTTAGGGGGAATAAGGCAGGCAACGGTAGTTAGGAGAAAGTAGGCAGGCAGGCAGGTAGGCAAGTGGTTAGGAGCCAGCAGCCCCAGATTGCTAGAGGCAGTCGGACATCCCCCAAGGGGTCCCAGATTGGAGAGGGTGGAAGCCGGGATGAGGGACCTCCCTCCCCCATGCACAAATTTTGTGCATTGGGCCTTTAGTAGAGCATAAAGATCATCCAATGTATTTTACACCGGAGCAAGCAAGCCTCCTGTTCGCTTCAGCTGCCTGGCTGACGGCCGCCATCTTGGTTGGCAGTTAATTTGCATATCACCCTGATTAGCCAATGGGAAGGGTAGCAAAGTTACGGTTAATTACCATGTTTCTCTATTATTAGATAGGATTACATTTTCTGTGCACAAAATTCATGCATGGGTACGGTCCCTAGGCCTGGCTGATGGTTGAAGCATAAGTGTCTAGCATGGAAGGGCAGGTCTCAGCTGGCCTCTGGGCTCTGGACAGCACCTGGACCCTCGAGCTCCCATGCACCACCCCCCCTGCCTGAGTCACAGCGCCCGAGTCCCTGCACAAAGATGTGATGAGTGTGGCTGGACACCGTGGGCTGGGGTGCAACATGGGCCACCCAGCAGTGCTGCACAGAAGCTGGGTGAGCAGTGTGTGCTCTCCTAGCTGGCCTTGCAGACTGGCTCCTGTGCGAACCCACAGGGAGCCTGATTGGCCCCTGCGGTCCTGGCGGCTGTGGCCCAGCTCACCCAGAAGCCCATTGGAGCCAACAGTGCCTCCACTGCCAGCATCACTGATGCCTGCCATGTT
>NW_006296284.1:2372956-2384861 GCF_000327345.1 Myotis davidii
TAGTAGAGCATAAAGATCATCCAATGTATTTTACACCGGAGCAAGCAAGCCTCCTGTTCGCTTCAGCTGCCTGGCTGACGGCCGCCATCTTGGTTGGCAGTTAATTTGCATATCACCCTGATTAGCCAATGGGAAGGGTAGCAAAGTTACGGTTAATTACCATGTTTCTCTATTATTAGATAGGATTACATTTTCTGGTTTCATTGCATGTATAATAATAGGTGTTGTTTATCAGAGTTCATGTATGATACACACAGTTTAAGTACCTGTGGATTCTATTATCTTCTCTTGATAATAACTGGATAAATTCCTGAAAACAATTGGGAACAAGCTATGTAAATGTCTGAAGAAATGGCATTATGGATAGGGAATAACAAATGCAAAGACTCAATGCATTCAAGGAATAGGGAAAAGGCTAGTGTAATTAAAGCCAAATGAACAAAAAGAAGAGTTTTCTTTACTTCTGTTGAGCAGTCACATTGACACCATTGTAATTAACCTAGTTATTAATAACAGGAAAGGAGTAAAGGGAAGCCCAAATGCTATAGACATGTCATTTGGGCAGCTTCCTCCAGACAGCTAAAGCTTTACACCCCCCAGGGAGTCACCCATCTATTCCTCAATCACTAGGGGAAAGGACTGGACAGGGAGGAGAATAGACACATGCCCAGTAAAGTTGGGGTGGCATCTGGAAGGAACTTGTCTGTCACTCACATCTGGGAACAGCTCACAGGCCAAAATGGGTGTGGTCACTGCAAGGGGGCAAAACTTGGGATATTTAATCCCCTCAACAAAGGAGTTTGCTCTCTTAGTTCCTTCCTCTTATGTTCTTGGGGCTCTTATTGCTCAGGGCACGCTATCCTATATTTGCCACCAAATTTGCTAGCCTGATGCTGGCACCTGGCTGCTACATGTAATCCATACTCTTGACACTGGCTCTACTTCTGGTTCTACTGGAACCCCAGCTACACTTTTATTAGTGGACTAAGGGAAATGAGACATTGGAAACCCAGGAATGTAATGTCACAAAAATAAAGCTTCTGCCATGTCGCATCTTCTTGTGGAAGACTCCCAAAATGCTTATTCCATTGGAACCCCAAGAATCCTACTCCCACTAGCCATGGAGAAAGACCACTAGCCTTTCTGTGATACCAATATGACTGTACACATCACTTTCTTCCTCTTTGGAAGCATTAAAATTTCAAAGTATGGTATATTTTAATCCAGAGACATTTCTCTCTCAATTATGGAAAATTGGCTCTATAATATATTTCACTTTTAAAATCACAAGATTTGGTTTACTGTTGTTGTTGTTTTTAATACAATTGTTTTTAGACAGATGTTGACTCTTCAGCCTTTATATTTCAGTTTTCTTGTTAATTCTATCTATTGTCTATATTTTTGTTGTATATTTTTGAAAGATTTCTTTGCTATATTTTTCAATGTTTCTATCAATCTTAGGAGATTTTCTTTGTATTATCAGATACCTATGGTCCTTTCTTATTCTCATATGCTTCCTTTTAAAAAGCATTCCTTTCTTAGCAGAGCAATATTTTCCATCATTTTCTCTGAAACCATTGTCTTTAGCAGTAACTTGCCCCACATTTTCAGTCTGATATCTTACCTATATCTACACTATATTCTGTCTTCTATTTCCAATATTACAGTATCCATATTTAGTTTTTCTGTGGAATTAGTACCTATTATTTTGAGACTGCAATCACATAGTTTCTATTGCAACTACTCTGCTCTTTCATTATAGCATTAATGCAGTCACAGGCAATGTGTAAATAAATATTCCAAAATTGTATTTATGGATACCGAAATTCATTTTTTTAGACTTTTCATTTGTTACAAACTACTATTACTCAGTTGATTTTCATGACCATTTTAAAATGTAAAATCCAGCCTTGTAGGTCAGACAAAAACAAGCAGCAAGCAGAATATGGCCCACAAGCCAAAGTTGGCCATTCCCTTCCTGAAAAATTAAATAACTACCTAAGGACATACAACTAGTTTGATCCAGGCTGAACAACATAAACTGATGAACAAAAACAGATCCAGAGGCAGAGAAGCATCGATTGATCAGACCGTCAAACCTCAGAGGGAAGGTAGGGAAGAGTGGGGGTAAGGGGGAGAGATCAACCAAAGGACTTGTATGCGTGCATATAAGCCTAACTAATGGACACAGACAATAGGGGGTGAGGGCATGAGGGGGGGGAATATGGGGGTAAGGACACATATGTAATACCTTAATCAATAAAGAAAAAAATAAGTAAAAATACATAAATCCTTCACATTATAAGGCAATTTCCTTCCACTGTAATTTCTATAGGATCTTACCAAAATCAAAATCTAGCATTTCTCACCTATCTTTGTAAAGCTCTAATTTAGTTCATTTTTTTCAAGAAGATAGAAATGCCAGTATAGAAGGAGACAGAAAACATTTAAAATTAATTTTGTTCTTCTTTTATTCTTTTTCAAATGCAGTGTCAAGTGGTATCCACATGTTGCTCGCATTTTTCTGCCCTCTGTCTGGAGGTGCAATTCTTCAAAGTGTCTGACTGTCTATAATCCAACAATGGACTCAGTTCACTTGTGTGGGGTTATAGGGTGATTTTCTAAGGAAAGAAGTAAATGAACCACTTTTATTATTTCACTCAAGGCAGAAGATGCAGGCCTATAAAACTATTCAAATATATTTTTTTGATACTTGAGACATGGATAACAAATAGATTTTTTATAAAAACACAAATAGTAAGCATAATTTTTCACATAAGGAACTACTGCATTAACATAAGATCATATAAATTTATCCTTAATTACCATTAAGTGTTTCCACTGACTTTGTGCTACTTTTGCAAATCTTAGTAGCAATCTATGATAGACAGTTTTATAAAACAAAAAATATAATATATGGTTTTCCTTCAAAAAGATACATATTATCCTAGGCCTTAGACAGATGTAGAAGGTTAACCCTGTGTATATATGGCTGTAAATGATAATGCCAGTCAAGAAAGAGTTGAATAGGTACTGATATTGAGGTCTAATGGACACTAAAAAGCTGTTTTCCTTGCAATAATCATTACTTATGATCCACAAATATTAGGCTTTCAGGCCAGTGTTACAATTTGTCCGTTTTGACTAGGAGCACCACAGAGCAATGAATCCCTGCAGGTCTTGTCAGACATCATTATTAGCTGTTCTCTACAACTAAAATCAAAGGTAGGAAGGAATTACCAACTTGAAAACAAGCATTTATTATTGACTTCTCACCATCACATCAAAGGCATGCTTTTCTTAGATTTTTAATAATTCTTTTAAGAAAAACAAGCTTTTTCATGTAATTTAAGAGTACAAATATTATTATAATATTTCAATATTTCAAGTGTAATTTACTCAAATAAATGTGTGATTATTTGCTTATGAAAGCACTGCCCACTGGCACAAACATCAAATTAATTTTCAAGATTAGAATTATCCAGCTCATAAATTAGGGATTTAGAAACTCAAGTGTTTATTAGGAATCACATTCATGCAACCACTATACTTATATTAGAATTTATTTTTCATTTGAGCTTCCAATTTGTGAATAAGTAGTTTAATATAACATAAGAGGGATTTAGTTGATAAAAAGTAAAGTATGTAGAAAAAATTGAACAAATATTGCTCATATTTCCTGGCCTGAAGCTAAAACTCCAATACTTGAGGTCCATTTTAAACCTTTTTTCTCCTTAAGTTAATTGGTTATATTATATATAGGCCTAAAGAAAAACATCACTGCTGCTTAGATAACAAAATTCCATTTTGTATGCCTTATTGATGATAGTTTACTCATGCAATGTTCAATGGAACACAAAATATCACATACTTGTCATGTCTTAAAAAGTATAACGTTTAAAAATTAACTTTTACATAAATCAGATCAGCAGAGATTTGAGAGAAAGAGAGAGAGTATGTAACTTTGCTGGGGTTATTAACATTAACGGATACTCAGAAGGAGAAGTATGTGAAAGGACACAGAAGTTTGAGAGAGGATTCGTTCAGGGACAAAAATTTGGCAAGGTTGGAATGCAAGTCTGCTTGGGCATGGAGGGAACAGAGGTTGGAAGGCTTGTCTCATGAACGACCTTCTCTCTAACTATATTTAGCCCATTAAGTGATGATCATAAGTCACATTATATCACACTGCCTTGCTAACGATTCCAGAATGCTAGCTGTGAATAGCAGGTAGAATTGTAACTGGGACAAAATGGCTTGTTATTGGAAGGGGTTCAGATCTTGTTTAGAAAGAATATATAGAAGGGTAAAATGAAGCAAGGAGTATAGAATAAAGGCTCCCCTGTGAGAAGAGAAAATTTAGAAAACAGGTCAAACTTCATTCTAGTGACAACTAGCAGGGTTATGCCCTCTTTGCATTTGTACTAAGATACCCAATCAAGTTTTGGGCTGCCTTTTTATTTTTAACTTTAGGAAGATATGAAGAAGGACTGGGAAAGGAAAGCGTTTACTGTCCTGAATAACTATTGACAATGATTTTCATTCTAAATGATTTTTAAAAGCAGTGTTATCCCTGGCTATTATCTAGGATCCTAAAATACTTTCAGGGCAGTACACTGTTCATTATAATGATCTTCCTTTTTTCATGGATGTAGAACTTATTTGAGCAGAAATAGGATAAAGTTGGATTAGATAAACACAAATTTTGCTGAGGTTATGAAATAAAGATCCATTATCCTAGAAGTTTTCAGGAGATACAAAGTATTACCAAAGGGACAATATAATAATTTATGTCCATTGCTCCTTGCAAATGTCTTTACTCTCAGAATTCAATTTAAAGAGTTTATATAGCCACAAGAAATATTCATAGTAAGGTAGTGTTCATAGGAAACACTATTTTTCTAATAATTGTAGAAGAATGTAGATTTAAAAACCAACTCATAAATGAGGATATTTAAATGCAGACCAAGAAATCGTAAAATATTTGACTTTTATCATACATTATTGATAACTCATTAAAAAAGGGAAGAGAAACATATGTTTGAAGCTCTCAGTGTGGAATTTCATTTTATCTTTTATATTGCTGTGATGTCATATATTTTTAATCTAGTGATGTTTCGGCTTTTTTTAAAAAGAGCAATTCTTACTCTTTTGTTTGTCTAAACTATTTATTCTATAAAGAAAACATGGGCCTGTATGGGTAGCTCAGTTGGTTGAAGCATCATCTCAGTACACCAAAATTTTGGATTTGATTCCAGGTTAGGGCACATATAAGAAGCAACTGATGAATGAATAAATAAGTGGAACAACAAATCTCTCTCTCTCTCTCTCTCTCTCTCTCTCTATCTATCTATCTATCTATCTCTATCTCTATCTCTCTCCCCTCCCCTCTACTCTCCACCCCTAAAATCGATTAATATAAATTGGGGGGAAGTGCCACAGAGATGTGATCTTGTTGCCATTCACAGTGATATTAAAAATTGTGTATGGCTATACTATCTCCTTATGTAGAGCTCTTTTAAAATTGTATTCTATAATTCAAACATTTGAACTTATTTCAACTGACTTAATTTTACTTTTTTTTTTTTTTTTTGGTGACACTATTATTTTGGTTTGGTTTTATACAGAACTAGAGACCCATTGCATGAAGATTTGTGCAATAGGCCTTCTTTCCCCTGGCCGCCAGCACCAGTTTTCCTCTGGCACCCAGGACCCAGTCCTTCACTCTGGCCACCACCTTCCATCTTCGCTATGGACACAATCTTCCTGCGGCTGGAGACGTCAGTCTTTGCTCCTTGCTCTGGTGGGAGTCTTCAGTCTCCGGCCAGAGCTGCTCCTGTAGCTCCTTCCGCCCCCCTTCTTCCCCTTCATAGCTTGATCGCTGCTTCCTCTGCAGACCTTGCCTACTGGTTCCTGGGTCCCAGGAGGCCACCTTGCTTGTGGCCAGGCTTTCTGATCACGATCATGATCACAGGCTACAGGCAAGGTGGTTCCTGTTTCCCGGGGAATTGCCTTGCCTGCAGCCTGGCTTTCCAGTGGCTCCTAGGGTCACACACAGGGGCTTGGATGGTGGCTCTTGGTGTCCCGACCAGCCTGCATTATGCAAATTAGCCGCCATCTTTGTTGGAAGTTAATTCGCATATCGTGCTGATTAGCCAATGGGAGGTGTAGCGAAGGTACAGTCAATTACCATGTTTGTCTATTATTAAATAGGATATCTTTCCATTTATCTTCTAAAATGGGAAACTCCAATTTGCTTACATTTAATCTTTTATTTTGGAAATAAAACCCTGAAAGTAGGTACTTATTATGCATAAGACACAATTTCTTTTTTTTCTTAATATATTTCTTTATTGATTTCATAGAGGAAGGGAGAAGGAGAGAGAGATAGAAACATCAATGATGAGAGAGGATCATTGATCAGCTGCCTCCTGCACCCCCCCCCCCCCGCACTGGGGATCGAGCCCGCAACCCAGGCATGTGCCCTTGGCCAGAATCGAACCTGGGACCTTTCAGTCCACAGGCCGATGCTCTATCCACTGAGCCAAGCTGGCTAGGGCAAGACATAATTTCTTTAACTTATTTTTCCATTCTTATCTGACTCGCTGCTCTGTGTTTCAATATTAAGTACCATAGAATGTTACTTATACTTCTTTATTTTTAAAAGGCATAAATATTATTGTCAATATGGTTTTAAAAAATCATTTTAGTTTCCTTTCATTGGACAAAGCCTGACTATTGATTACCAAGAAGTGTGTGTGTGTGTGTGTGTGTGTGTATGTTTCCATATATATAATATACATATATTATACATGCATTTAAGTCAGAAGCAAACACTCAGTACTACAAACTAATTAAACAATTAATGTTGTCAGCAAAATCAGAGCTGATTACCACATATCTCTAGAGGCACAGTGAATCCTGCATACACACTGTGGGAAACAAGGTCATTGTTTGCAATTGCTCATTCTACAGGCACTAATGATTATTTGATACAATATTCAGCTTCAACCCTCAGACTAGAAACAGGTTACAACGAACAAAACACGGTTGGTAACACTTTTACCAAAGTCTGAGAGTTCAATTAAATTTGTACTTTTCAGAATTGCAAGTCTATTTTTATAGTTGAGCAGATACTAGTATTTGCACAGAATCAATTTAATGTGTTTGCAAAGCAATGTTAATGGCCAGTTTCTACAAGAACAAACAGCTCTTTTAAAAACACAATCCCACACCAGTGCCTTTCTAACAGAATCACTGAAATGACTTCTGGTGTTATTTTAACTCCCATGTTGTAATTGATTCAAGTGTTTTTGTTTTGTTTTTCACAGCAAGCACAGTTCAACATTTTGTAAACATGCTATTTTCATGAGCAAATAGGAGACTGGATTAATATAAAATGACTTCTTATGAAAAAATGTAATAAGAAGAAACTTTATAATTCCTTAAAGATTTTCAAAATGTAATATTTGTTATTGTTAAGGCCTAAATTCTATATGCTACTTTAAGTGTAATATATTATTATATAGTAAATAGAATTTATTCTCATAATTAAAATAGATGAGAATAATAACAAATCCTGAGTTTAAATTTTATTTTATTAAAACTTCATTTTTAAAGCAGTTACAGGTCACAGCAAAATTGAAGGAAAGGTATAGCTTTCCCATAGCTCCCTTCCTCTGCTCATATATCCACATCACTCACCAGAATGACACATTTGCTACTAAAGATAAACCTACATTTACACACCATAATCACACAAAGTCCAATATAATTTGCTTTAGGATTCACTTTTGATGTTTAGAAAAATGTATAGTGACATGTATTAATCATTAAAGTATCATACATACAGACTATTTCCATTGCCCTATAAATCTTCAGTGCTTTGTCTATTTTGTTCTTCCATATCTCAACCCTTGGCGATCCCTGATCTTTTTATTGTCTCCAAGATTTGGAATTTTCCAAAATTTCATATAGCTGGAATCATACAGTATGAATCCTTTCCAGATTGGCTTCTTTCACTTAGTGATATGTAGTTAGGATGCTCCTGTAATGTCCCGTAGCCTAGATATACCACATTCACCTACTAAAGGACACCTGGGTTGCTTCTAAGTTTTGGCAGTTATGGATACAGCTGCTATAAATTCCCATGCTCGAGTTTTTGTGTGGACATGAATTTTCAATAATGCATGCTTTTAAACCAACTTGACAAAATAATTTATTATCAGCAAAATGAATAATCATTTTCATCACTATTTAATTTCTATAATTGTCTTGAAGTTGTGTCAGGGACACTGGAAGGGCCAAGGGAAAAATGCGAGGAAATGCAGACCTGATAAAATCATCACTTCTTACAGAATATAGGAAGCAACTTGCTTCTTTCAAAGAATAGGTAACATCCTAGAAGTCTTTTTATCATTAATGTGAACTAGTCATTTTCTATTAACTGAATTGTATTTGTTCTCCTTTCAAATTTTCCAAGCCTTTGAAGGTATATATGACAGGTATACATGGTTATCATGTTGATAACAACAAAAAGAAGATGAGCTTGATTCTTCAGGAGACCAATATAACTTTAGTATTAGTTTTCTCTGCTGCACCAATAATCCATACTTGGTAACTTCAAGCAACACACATGCGTTATTTAACACATTCTGAGGGTCTGAAGCCAGGCACAGATTAGCTGTGTTTTTGTTTGTTTTTTTCTGATTATTGTTTCACAAGTCTACAGAAAATCAGCCAGAGCTGGGTTCTGATCTGGAGGCTGGACTAGGGATCCGAGAATTACATGTTTAGGTGTATATATACCCAAAGAAAATGAAGAAATGATATTGAAGATATTTATGTACTCCTATGTTCATTACAGCATTACTCACAATAACCAAGATTTGTAAACAACTTCAGTGCCCGTCAACAGATGAATGAATAAAGAAGATGTGGCACATATATACATGTATAATGGAATACTATTTAGCATGAGAAGGAAGGAATTCTTATAATTTGTGACAACATGGATGGACCTTGAAGATGGTATGCTAAATGAGATAAGTCAGACAGAGACTGTGTTGATGGCTTCCATGACTCAAAAGTGGCTACAAAAGAGAGCCAGGGATACATGGTTTAAACAATTAAAATCCTGTTCTGATTATTATGAATCTCTAAAATGTGTGTGTTTGATTGGTCATTTATTATACTTATTGTTGTTATTCTCTTTCTCCCTGGTGCTGAACACACACTCTTACTTCTGTTTTCACTTCTCCCATGTATCAGAGAAAATAAACTCAGTGACAGATCCACAATTCCAGTAGCACCTCACTATCCTAAAACTTAAGATTACTCAAAGTGGGGTTGGTCTATAGTGCAAATTTTCACTATAAATGCTTTCAATAAAAATATCGAGGTGGATCTTGATTATTTCTCCAATCACTTTCAAAAACCTGAATTTTATAATATGAAATATATGTTTGTGGTATTTGGTGCAATATACAAAGTTCACAACTGCTGCATCATTTAATTTGACTTTTAATACACGTTTATGTTTCTGATGAAAAATTTTAAAACATTCAAAAGAGTCTATGTCTTAAGTCTATATGTTTTAAGTTTCTCTAAGTACCAGTTTTCAGAACAATGTATATTCCATAAAGAAAATTGCCTTTTAAGTTTTTTAAAAATATATTTTATTGATTTTTTTATGAGAGGAAGGGAGAGAGATAGAGATTTAGAAAAATCGATGAGAGAGAAATATCAATCAGCTGCCTTCTGCACATCTCCTCCTGGGGATGTGCCCGCAACCCAGGTACATGCCCTTGACCGAAATCGAACCTGGGATCTTTCAGTCTGCAGGCTGACGCTCTATCCACTCAGCCAAACCAGTTTTGGCTTAAGTTTTAAAAATTGTTGTCAATATTTCAATTCAGCTAAGACTATAAGAAAACGAGTTTTATAAGAGATACATTTCTCTTAAAATTTTTACTAAGAACATTATTATTTTTTGTGTGTTTTCTTTTCCTCAATGGGAAAATAAAACGGTGTTGATTAACCATTTGTATAAATTTTTCATTGAGGGGCGAAAAAAGTTAAGCACTTTAACTCATTATATAATTAACAGTTTCAACAACAGTAAAATCAAAGCTAATTACCAATATTTTGTTCAGTGAATCTCAAAACCTTACTCTGGGAATCAAGGTCATTGTTAACATCTGCTTATTCCACAGGCACTAATTATCATTTAGTGTAGCATTCAGCTCTGCCCTCAGACTAGAACCTGATGACAAAAGACAATGAGAGAATAGTTTGTTTTTTTCCAATATATTGTGATTGTATCAACACACACTTAAGCAATCTGATACTTTAAAATGGAGACATTTGCCCTGACCGGTTTGGCTCAGTGGATAGAGCTTCGGACTGCGGACTGAAGGGTCCCAGGTTTGACTCCGGTCGGGGGCATGTACCTTGGTTGCAGGCACATCCCCAGTGTGGGGTGTGCAAGAGGCAGCTGATCGATGTTTCTCTCTCATCGATGTTTCTAACTCTCTATCCCTCTCCCTTCCTCTCTGTAAAAAATCAATAAAATGGAGATATTTGTTAGTTTTAATTGCTTTATTTTCTGTAACCTCAAAAAATGGTTTTAAGTTATAGTGCTTCTATAACTTATCAGAAATTCTGGTTTGGTTCATAAGTCAGATAATCTGAAAAGGAATTCTCTGAAGGGAAAGTTCTGATTTTATGGGATTATTTTCTCTGATAATATTTTTATGAGGACAATTAGCCTTAAAATAATTATTTCTGGTTGAAATTGGAGATATCTAAGAATAGCAACTGTGTCTTTCTCTTTATGAAAGCTCATTATAAAATAGCTGTTTTTACTTAGAAAATAAAAGAGGATTGTTGTTGTATAGGCCCATCTTATAAAACATAACAGAACGATAGAAATAAGATATAAACAATTATATACCTCAAATAACACGGTACCATTAGTAAGAAGAAATTAAGATTTAGAGTTCTTGTAATCTGGCAGGGCTGGGGGTTGAGAGTCACCTCCATATCCAACCACTGATTCACTTTGCGGTTGGCCCAGACAAAGCATTGCTTCCTCCTTAACACTTGGACTGCATCAAGTTCCCTCTTAGCTGACACTCCTTTAGTTGAGTCCTTCATTCACTATTTAAATCACATGGTTTTAGTCCCAGTAAATGACAAGGTGACTATTACCCTACAAGTTAATTGTTTTGAAGAATTTTGCTAATACACTTGAGACCGATGCCATTGTAATAACCTGACTATTATCTAACAGGGCAGGAGGAAAAGGAAGACTAGACATAAGATTGCCATTTAAATAACTTTGTTAAAAACCTGCATTTAACATTCTCCAAGTCTATTCCCCACTGATCAGTGGGGGAAGGGTCTGGACAAAGGCAGTTTAGAGGCATGATCCCTAAGGTCTGAGTGAAGTGGAAAGGTGTCTACCTGTCCCCCTGTCAATTACACTTAAAAGCCAGTTAGTGGCCAGAATGGCTGTGGCCACTGCAAGCAGGAGAAACCCGAATATTTAAAACTTACAAACAAAAGAAGTTCTTTCCTTTTCTCTTCCTCTTCGCACGCTCTGGGCTCCTGGCTCTCCTGTGGCAGGGACTGCTCTCCCCTGTGCCCACACGGCACAGGGTCATGTTGGACTCCACACTAGACTAACAGACTTTGATTAGCTTAGATCCTAACTTCACCGGACTGCAACATGGAGCGGAATCTCTGGACACCGGCCTTGTTTCTGGCTCTGCTGCAACCCAAGCTGCACCTTTCCCAGGACTGGCTTAAGGGGCAGGGGACTTTGGAACCTGAGCAGTGTAAGTCCACACAAATAAGACCTCCTTTCACATCACATCCTCTCGTGGGGGCTTCTGAAAATTCT
>NW_006296284.1:2384908-2390155 GCF_000327345.1 Myotis davidii
AGCAATAAGGGAGTTTAATTCTCTGGTAACAAAACCACATGAAAAGAATATATCAATAGGACATTTTGTCATCCCTCATATTCTACATTTGCAAAGACCTAGGGACTCCACCCTCCACCCAAAACGAGGAAGTTTCTCTTTACTTCATAATTTTCAAGGGGATATAACATTGTTTCCAGCTCATAAAAACTAGCATATAGTGCTAATTACTAGGGATGAGAAGATAACAATGAGATTAAAATTTGTGTGTTGTGTGTGTATGTGTGTGTACACACAAGGAAGAATTTCAAGTAAGTGCCACATTAGAGTCAAAATCTGTATTAGAGGTGATTGAGCATAAATGTGAAGCTGTAGAAAATTGATATGGTAGACAATCTAGAAATACTTACAAAGTAAAAGAATAAAAAAAGCCAGTTGGTAGATATGACATAGCTGATGATTCCATTCATATGACATGTTCAGAAAAGGCAAAGCTATGGAAACAGAAAGTGAACTAGTGGTGTCCTGGAGCCAGGAGTTGGGAGAATATGGGTTAGCAGTAAGTGGAATCTCAAATAGGTAATGAAAATCTTCTATAGCTGATTAATTTTAAGGATTACAAAGCTTCATACATTTATTAAGTATCAATGAACTGTATACTTGAAAGGGGTTAACTATAGGACATGTAAAGCATATCTCACAAAAGTGATTTCAATAGAAGAAATGAAGTTGATAAGCAAATGAAGATAACATAAGTATGAAAAAGAGAATGTTGATCTTTATTCAGATAACTTTTATCCCATAAAAGGGTCTAAAAAGTAACAAACAACAATTAATGAAATAATAAAAGAAAACTGAGCTGAAGGTAAACTTGTGAATGCAAATTGAAGGACTCACTGAATACCTGAGAAATACATTATAAGTATCTGAATAAAAAAATAAAAAAGGCCTGTTGATATGCAGACAGAAAATAGAAGTTAACTTTAAGGCATGAAAAACAAGGATGGACCAAAATTGGGTTTATTTTTTTTTTCCTGTATTAAGAAAACAATGGGTCTGTGTGTTCAGAATTTTGAAAGAATGATTTATTATTCAGAAATACTATGTTGAATAATTTCATATGCGAAAGAATTAGTCCCATTAAATAAACAAAGCTTCAGAAAATAACTGTACATGTATATATTTTTTAGAAATACTAAAATTATTCTAGTTCACCAGAGATAAACAAATATTAAAATTCATGAATTGGGAATAATTTTAAGGGGAATTAATTAGTTTTCTGTTAATTAGTCTTCTGTTAATTAGTTTAGAACCAGAACTCAGGAGTTATTGGTTAGATAGATTCTATCACACAAAGATGAAGATTTGTTCTCTACTGCTTCCCTTGACATTCCTTCTTATGTAGTTATTTATTTTTAGTTTCTAGGAATTTATTTTAATGATTTATTTATTTTAGAGTTTTATCCTATTGCTTAATTAAATATTTTGCTATGCTTCATTAACACTTAGAAAAACAATAATTACTGTACTTTTCTAAATTACAAAAAGGAAATTATTTTTGTAATAGCCCATGAAAGAAGAATCACTAAACAAAATAGTTTTTAATCTCTCTCAGCATAAATGTTGCATTAAAATGATTTTTTTTGTCATGAAAAGAACTTATATCACCATTTCTTGGACCTTTTAATGATATAAACTTACTTTTTAAAAACTAGGTTAGAAAGACCAATAAACTTACCAAAGATTAATATTACTTATCTTCAAGCTATTCATGGTATAAATTTTAGTCTCCTAACAATAGTTATTTTGATATTATTGTTTTATTTTGTATTATGAATTCAATTTCGGTAAAATATTCATAAAAATGTCTGTAAGAAAGTACATTAAAGTATTACAATTATTTATTTTACATGTTAGTCTTATAGGTATCCAAATATAATATTTTCACTATCTCAAATTGTTTATAATCAAGTTGTCCAACTTAACAGACAAAAATAAAGTATATTGACTTAAATTTGTATTACCAAAAAATAATAACATTTTATTATAAATATGTGCCAAATATTTAAAAGATTATTCTTACATGATTGTTAAATTTTAATTTCAGATAAGAAATAATGTTCAGGGGATTTCCTAAGTAATATTTGAGATATACTAATAATAATAAAAATATCCGTTGCTTATTTCAAATGTAAATTTAACTCAATGCTCTTCATTTATCTGATAATTCTATCTATGATGAGAAAATGTGGTTTTTACTTAGAAAAATACTATTTAATATAATATGCTCAGCTTACTGGATTTGGAAAACAATGCATGAATATGTATAGACATTTCTCCCTAATGTTCCATGTTATAGATTATGTGCATGTTATCTATTCTATAAAGAAATCTTTAGAAATAAGTACTATAAAAAGGTTTCTAAGAAAATTAGAATATATAGAAACACTATTGAACCACAAGTGAATAGTAGATAGCTAGCAACAAACCCACAGTTAGTGGGAAAGTAGCAACTATTTCCTTCCAATTATTTCTTTCTAAATCTTTCAATCTGGCCTTCAAATAAGTGAAAGTTTTCAGTTTGGATAAACAATTCCAGTAATAATTATAAGAAAACCAAAATTTATTATCATATAGTCATATTACAGATGACTTAGAAAGATTTTTATTAATTATGTATATACTAGAGGCCCGATGCATGAAGATTCATGCAAGAATAGGCCTTTCTTTCCCTGGCTGCTGACACTGGTTTCCCTCTGGCACCCAGGACCCGGGCCTTCACTCTGGCTGCCACCTCCCGCTTTTGCTCCGGGCCGGCTGCTGCCATCTTTGTTGTGTTAATTTGCATATTCCCTCCTTATTGGCTGTGGGCACCATCATCTTTGTTGCTAAGTGATGGTCAATTTGCATATTCTGTGTTCATTACATAGGAAGGATATTGATTTCAGAGAGAAAGGAGGAGGGAGAGAGAAAAACATCATTGATAAGAGAGAATTATTGATTGGATGCCTCCTATTGGGATCAAGCCTGCAACACAGGCATGTGCCCTAACCGGGGATCATAGTTCATAGGTTGATGCCTAATCACTGAGCAACACAGGCTGGGCTAGAAAGATACTCTTATCATTAACACACACTAAAATACACACATGTAGATATAGTTCCCTAAACTTTCTTATGATACAGTTTAAAATTTGATTTGTATGTATTTTCACTCTAGAAAGTATAGATATGTAGGCAGTGATAGAAACCACATTTCTCTTTGCCTGACTTAATAGCTGAATTAGGAATGTCTGACTGGAAAACCATGGAAGCAATGGAATTTCTGATCATCACAGGCATATGGGCTAGTTTCCTAGGGCGGGGAAAGACTAGCAATCACAATACAACTAAAAAATTTTATAGGGGAACTGCTGTTAAGAACTCCATTAAATCTTGACAGTGGCTGCTGTGCCAAGGAGATTCAAATTTGTGTGCTCAAAGGACTTTCTTCTTTTTACGTAAACCCGGGATCTTCTGATTATTTCACTCCAACAACCATAGAATGCAATGGCTCAAATCTACCAGCAGCTCCACCAAAGTGAAAGCTATATACACTGCCGTAACAATGCTACAAATGCAAAGAAAGCTCAATGACAAAATGAAATGAGTACACCAAATCTCCAGAATTATGAAGTAATTCACTTATAGTACAATACTTTTAATAAAAATAGGTTATAGCCCAGTTGGTGTGGAACAGTGGTTGAGCATTGACCTATGAACCAGGAGGTCAGGATTTGAGTTATGGTCAGAGCACACACCTGGGTTGCGGGCTCAATCCCCAGTAGGAAGCATGCAGGAGGCAGCAGACCAGTGATTCTCATCATTGATGTTTCTATCTCTCCCTTTTCCTTCATCTCTGAAGTCAATAAAAATATACTCCAAAAGAATAAAATAAATAAAAATGGGGAATTTCCAATTGATAAATACAGTTGTAGTCCATTTTAGAAGTAATTATCTACTAGAAATAAAGTCTTTTGTTTTATTAAAAAGATTAGATAAATTAACATACATTCATAATCATGAGGTAAAAGAAAACAATTTTCTCTTTTTATTGCCAAGTTGTTTTAAATTTTATAATTAAGAATACTTTATAACATAATTCAGATAATAAAATATATCTAATTTCCAACTTGGAACGAATAGAAGAAATAACTCATAAAACAGGGTAGTTAAAGTATATATGGCTAGATAATATAATTTTAGTAACATGTTTTAAAAAATGAAAAGTTAAACTAAGATACAAGTTTGTCAACAGTGTACAGTGCCAAAATATTAGAGTCAAACACTTGTTTTAATGTCGTGTTTTTCTTTTTTTTAAATATATTTTATCGATTTTTTTACAGAGAGGAAGGGAGAGGGATAGTTAGAAACATCGATAAGGGAGAAGCATTGATCAGCTGCCTCCTGCACACCCCCTACTGGGTAGGTGCCCACAACCAAGGTACATGCCCTTGACTGGAGTCAAACCCGGGACCTTTTAGTCCTCAGGCTGACACTCTATCCACTGAGCCAAACCGGTTAGGGCTCAAGTGTTTTTCTTAAATAGGATCTTGAAACAGCCCTTTCCCCCTGTTTTTATTAAATGAGGCTGCATATTCATTCTCTTCTGCATTTGCAAAGGAAAATATCAGAAATAATTATATTTATTGTAAGGTTTAAACTATATTGCTTCCCCCTATTGACTCATTCATATAAATGACATATTGTCCTCCATTATAAAAAAAATATGAAACAACAATTTTACATGAAGGGGAGTTTATTAAATTTTTACCAGGAAAAGTCATGCAAGAGAAGACCTATATATGAAAATTAAATGTGAGTGAGACCATTTTTACCTTCCAACATTTTCATGGGTGATCTTAATTGTAAACAAAGAAGGAAAGATCACCTAATGTGAGAAGGCACTTGCCAAAAAGAAAAACAAAAACCAACAAACCTTTGCTATGAAACAAGGAGTTATTCCTCATAAGGCAAACTCCCTTGTTGGTATAAATCTAGGAACAACATTATGTGCAATATTGATATAAAAATTATTGCTGAAAACTCTTTTCCTTCCTCTCAACAAACATCTACTGAACACCCACCACACAACACATCCTTAGTTCAGAGCTTGGGAAGGACAGAGGCCGTTGTTTCAAACTGCTCTTTGATTTGAAGGAGTTAACGAGTTAATGGTCACATTTAACTAAAACACTAATATATGAACCACTGCAGTATTCTTTACACT
>NW_006296284.1:2390176-2391526 GCF_000327345.1 Myotis davidii
CTTTCTAGCCACAGAATACTGGGAAGACCAGAGAAGAACTTAAATTTTGATTTTTGCCACAATAATGTTTCTGTCTCTTCTAAACTGTAGTCTTCTCAGATGTTCCATAACAGACAGAGTGCCCATCATCAACATATTAAAAAGTGGGCATGTTGCCAGTTTAGGAACATTTGCTTCATTATTATGGAACTTTGCAAACAGTACCTGGCTCCAGCTGAATGGATAGCGTCTTTCCACAGAGAGAAGAATTGGTAAAGACTACAAAAAAGGAAAAAGGAAAAGTACTGTAGGTTCTTAAATGAAAATTGATTTCCACCATTGACCATGAAACAAGCTCATCAGTAACATTGCATTTAGAAGGAATCTAATTGTTTTTTCTTATGGTAGGGTTTGAACTTCAAAGGGAAGTATAAGAGAAAAATCAATCCTCTGTTATCACAAGTAGCTTAGTCACAACATACTGATTCAAAAAAACACAATTAATTAAGGGGCCATTGTCACCACTCAATGGATTGCCTAAAAAAGCCAAGCACATTCTTTAGAAACATATGAGTTCAATTTTTAAATTCTTTTTACTTCATGTATGTACTTACTATCAGAGACACCCTTAATTCCTTCAGTCACATAGTAAATGAAACACAAAATAAAATGAATCTGTGCAAATTCACTAGTAAAAGAGGGGGGATTGTCCAAATCATGGGCCATACTGACGATTCACCTCTATATGCAAGAGACATGCTACTTTATTCACTTAGCACTTATCCGTAATAAGGTTTTAAGACTGACCACAGTACACAAATCCCTGGTTTCATGAAGCTTATGTTGCATTTTAAATGCGAATAAAGGGAAGAGTCAAATAAATAAGAAAGTACAAAATGAAGAAAATTATTTCCAATAGAGGTAAGTGGGAAGACCTGACCTTGAAGCAGAAGAACATCTCTGCCAAAGGTAACAGCCAGAATTTGAAGTGTGATTTCTATGGGCAAGGAACATAAAGAAGAAACCCCATCATAGATGGGTTTGGTTAATCTAGAATGGCATTGTGAATTCATATGGGAAGGATATGAAGTAGCCAATTCATACATGACCATGCAGGCCCTGGTCATCAGCTTAGGTCTCAATGAGAGTAATTGGGAAACTTTGAAAGATTTTTTGGGGTAATAAGGAGGTAATATTTGACTTAAACTACTTAAAACTCATGCTAGCAAATGTATGAGGAATAAACTGAAGAAGCATCAGTAACTAGGACCTGGTACTAGTTCAGGGGAGGAATGTTTGTGTTTTGGACTATTGTGATAAAAGCTTTTGTTACAAAGCTATTGTGTTTATGAATACATACATATATATATA
>NW_006296284.1:2391627-2403454 GCF_000327345.1 Myotis davidii
AAATTTAGCCAATTAAAAAAAACTGGGCTGGGTCAGTCGCCTTTAAAATCACCAAATATGATTTAATGAAAAATAAAGAAAAATAGACAAGGTTGTAAATATATTCTCAAAGAAAAATAAGCCACAGAAAAGCAAACACAAAATAAGTCATCAAGCCTTCCAAAAAACATCTTGCAATTTCACATGTATTAAATACTAATTTTCTATACATTTGAGTTTTTTAAATGCAATAAAAATTACTATTAAGTCTACTTGTTTCTTCTGTCAATCACCCCCCGCCCCATAGTTTATTCAGGCATAGTTCATTTGTAATTTGATCTTACTGGTAATAATCCACAGCCATCATTATCATCGTCTCATTTTGGCATGGTGGAAAAGCACTGACATCACAGCAGATGGATTCTAGTCCTGCAGTGACCATAGAACGTGATTAACATTTCTAGGTCCTAACATTTTAACGTAGTAATTACAGTAATTATTTCATCTATAAGAAACGTGATCTTTCAGTACCTTGGCCCAAATGGATATCTTTCCTTCCCAAATTGCCATTTCTCCCATAAGTCTTACATATTTTTCAAGAGAATTCACTGCAATCACAGAGTCAACGCACATTAATTACTGAATAATAACAATAATCCATTGACTTTCGGGCACAGTAAAGTTGATCTTAATAATAATTTTCCGACATCTCAAAGGGGCAATAGATCCATATCTCATTACTTTCTCACCTTGGTTCATTTTGCATTATCATGATAGTAACTTGGCACTATTTTTTCATTTTATATCATGCTGCAGTATTTTTATATATAGTACATTACAAGCTTTCTCTACCTTTTCATTGTAAGCACTTACAGCTTCTCAAGATAAATACTTGAGCACTGCAGAAACGAGATAAGAATTGCCTGTTAGCAGAATCTTGGGATACTCTTGAACTGATATTATGAATCAGATATTCACTCTCAGAAATCTAGCATTTACAGTAGAGTTCAACATAAGAGGACTAACAAAGGACATTTACCACTGATTACAATCTTAATCCCAGTAAAAATAAATGAAAGGCACATGTGCACCTCAGGCTGCAGATCTAAGTAGGCAGAAAATTCAAACTTTTGTAAGTAAAGTTTTAGAAACTTTATTATAATTACAGAAGTGTTTCAGGGACAAGACATTTATCTAGAATTTGTCCAGTTATTTTAAAAACAAGACACCAAAGTCAGTGGTCCAAATGAAAAAGCCTTAAACCATAGATTCTACAGAACGTTGAATTAGAAAGAAAGGAGGGAAATTCCTGAATCAAAAATTTGATCCATATATCTTAAACAATTGTATGCAATTTAATAATATCTTCCAAATATTCTACTTATAAAGTTATTCTTTAACTGGACATTATGATACATACTAGTGGCCTGGTGCACAACATTCATGTGGGGGGGAGTGTCCCTCAGCTCAGCCTGCTCCCTTTTTACTCTGCTCCTAACCACTCTGCCTGCCAGACTGCTCACCCCCAATTGCCCCTGCTGCTGGCCTGCTTGCCCCCAAATGCCCCTCCCGCCAGCCTAATCACCCCCAACTCTCCCCCCTGCTGGCCTGCTCACTCTAAACTGCCCCCTTGCTGTCCTGATCATCTCCAACTGACCCCCACTTATGTCCTGCTTGCCCCCAAGGTGCTGGTTTTATTACCCCCAAAGGCCCCGCACCCCATCAGCCTGATCACCCACAACTGCCCTCCCCTATTGGCCTCTAACTGCCTCTACCTCGGTCCCAGCACCATGGCTTTCTCCAGAAGAATGTCTGGAAGGTTTCCTGGAAGGACTTCCAGTCTAATTAGCATATTACCCTTTTATTAGTATAGATAGAGATCTAGTACATGAGTGGGGGCTGGCTGGTTTGCCCTGAAGGGTGTCCTGGATCAGGGTGAGGGTCCCACTGGGGTGCCTGGCCAGCCTGGGTGAGGAGCTGAGGGCCTTTTTCAGGCTGGCCATGCCCCCTGACAACCTAGGATCCTACCCCCTCCTTGAGTGGAGGCCACGGCCGCCTGGAAGCAGGTATCTGAGATTTATTTATCTTCTATAATTGAAACTTTGCAGCCTTGAACAGAGCCCAGGGCTGGTCAGGGCAGGCAGGAAGCTTGGCTTCCTCCATCGCTGGGGGCAACTCAAGCCTCCTGATCGCTCCAGCTCCGTGGCCACTGCCATCTTAGTTGGGTTAATTTGCATACTCACTCCTGATTGGCTGGTAGGCATGGCTTGTGGGTGTAGCAGAGTGGTGGAGTGATGGAGTAATGGTTAATTTTCATGTTTCTCTTTTATTAGTGTAGATTATATTGACTAAAATGTGATTTTCTTAGAGCTCATAATTTGCAATTATATTTGACTTCCATGTTGAAAATCTTTGAGCAATTAAAAACCTTAATGCTAATGTCCCGTTATATTATTAAAATTTAATAAATTGATTTAAACACTGTGATAAAAAAAAAAGCCAAGGTTTTGGACTATATCCCAGTATAGACTTACATAAGAAATTCTACTCTTGACAGCCACCAGTCACCTTAGAAGCTTTTTTAAAAATTGTGTTTTAATAATTTACTTTTACTTCTATTAAATTTACTAGAGGCCCGGTGCACAAAAATTTGTGCACTCGGGGGAAGGGAGGGTCCCTCAGCCCAGCCTGTGCCCTCTCACAGTCTGGGACCCCTTGGGAGATAACGACCTGCTGGCTTAGGCCTGCTCCCGGGTGGCAGAGGGCAGGCCCAATCCCTAGGTGCAGCCCCTGGTCGGGCTCAAAGCAGGGCCGATTGGGGAGTTGGGGCACCTTCCCCTGTCATGCAGAGAACAAGGCAGATTGGGAGGTTGCGATGCCACCCTCAGTCATGCTCAGGGTAGGGCCGATTGGGGGGTTGGGACACCGCCCCCTGTCACACTCAAGGCAGGGTCGATGGGGAGGTTGCGGTGCCACCCCCTGTCACGCACAGAGCAGGGCCCATTACGGGGGTTGGGGCTCTATACCCTGTCATGCACAGAGCAGGGTCAATCAGGGGGTTGAGGAGCTCCCCCCTGTCACTCACAGAGTAGGGCTGATAGGGGAGTTGGGGCACAGCCACCTGTCACACTCATGGCAGGGCGGATCAGGGGGTTGGGGTGCCGCCCTCTATCACCCACAGAGCAGGGCCGATCAGAGCAGGGCGCCACCACAGTCACACTCAGGGTAGGGCCGATGGGGAGGTTATGGCTCTACCCCATCACACACAGAGCAGGGCCCATGGGGGGGTGTTGGGGCACCGCCCTCTAACACCACAGAACAGGGCCGAATAGGGGGTTGGGGCGCTGCCACTCTCACACTCAGGGCAGGGACAATGGGGAGGTTATGGCTCTACCCCATCACACACAGAGCAGGGCCCATGGGGTGAGGGGGTTGGGGCACTGCACCCTGTTACACACAGAGCAGGGCCAATCAGGGGGTTGGGGCACCGCTGATACAATGTTGCCGTCCGGCTGGCTGAAGCTCCGCTGAGTAAAGCAGGTTTCTGGGTTTTTTTTAGCTTCTTTATTCGCAACATAGTTGCTGAGAGTTGCAGCTGAGAGGCTGGCAAGTCAGATGGGGAATGTTGGAGTTCTCCGTCACTGAAGCAAGCAAGCCTCCCTGTTCGCATCCGCTGCTTGGCTGCCAGCCTCCATCTTGGCTGCCAGTTAATTTGCATATCTCGCTGATTAGCCAATGGGAAGGGTAGCGGTCGTACGCCAATTACCATGTTTCTCTTTTATTAGTGTAGATTGGTGTGTCATTGGTTCATAAGATTATATAGTTTTCAAGTGTATATTTCTGATAAATGATCTACATATTGCATTGTGTGCCCACCATCTAAGGGCAAATCATCTTCCATCACCATACTTTTAACTCACTTTATCCTTTATTACCCTCTCACCCTGTTTCCCTTTGGTGTCCACCATATTGTAGTCTGTGTTGATGATATTCAGTTTTTTATCCCACATATGAGTGAAATCATATGGTTCTTGCTCTTTATGACTGCCTTATTTTGTTTAGCATGATATTCTGAAGGTTCATCTATGTTTTCACAAATGGCAGGATTTACTCTTTTCTTATGGCTGAGTAGTATTTCATTGTATATATGTACTACATCTTCTTTATCCAATCATGTATCAGAGGACATGTCTTGGCCAACATGAATAATGCTGCAATGAACATAGGAGTGTATATGTCTTTGCAAATAAATGTTTTTAATTTTTTCAGGTAGATACTCAGTGTAGGAATTGCTAGGTCATATGGTAATTATTTCTGAGGAAGCTCTATACTGTTTTCCATAGTGGAAAAGCTCCATCAGTTTGCATTCCCATAAGCGGTGAATGAGGGTTCCTTTTCTCTACAATCTCTCCAACACTGGTTATTACCTGTTTTGTTGATGATAGCCATTTTAACAGGTGGTATCTCATTGATTTGCATGTGATTTACAAGTCCCTAATAGCTAGTGAAGTTGAGCATCTTTTTGAATATCTGTTGGCCATTTATATTTCTTCTTGGGAGAAGTGTCTGTTCATATTCTCTGCCTATATTTTAATTGAATTGCTTGTTTGTTTGGTGTTGAATTGTATGAAAAAAATATATATATAATATTAAACCATTGCCAGAGCTGTTGTTTGCAAATATCTTCTCCCATCTGTTGCATTTTTGTTTTGTTTGTGGCTTCTTTTGCTGTGCAGAAGTTTTTTGTTTTGTTTTATTTTGTTTGGTATAGTTCTTTCATTTATTTTTGCTTTTACTTCCCTTGCCTTTGGGGTTGAATTGATAAACTCTTCTCTAAGAACAAGTTCCATAAATGTAATACCCATGTTTTCTTCCATGTGATGTATTGTTTTAGCTCTTATATTTAGGTCTTTCATCCATTTTGAATTAAATTGTGTACATAGGGAGAAACTGTAGTCTAATTACATTATTTTACATGTGGCTTTCCAAATTTCACAGCACCATATTTTGAGGAGGCTTTCTTTCCTCCAATATATGTTTTTAGCTCTTTGTCAAAAAATATTAGCCAATATGCATGTGGATTGAATTCTGGGCCCTTAAATCAGTTCCTTTTATCTGTGTCTATATTTCTTCCAATACACATACACACTTTTCCCCCATAATTTATTTATTGCATTGTATAATTCTATCATTGTTCTAAATTGAGTTCTGTGTCAGTTCTTAGTAGCACGGTAACTGACTAACATTAGCCACTAAAGAGGTGGCGAGTCACAGTATTATTCAGGTCTGGCCAGGTTAGGACATAGGACTCAAACAATCTATTAATTTGCTTAGAGTCTTGTCTCACCTTTTTGAAGAGCAATGCCTGGCTGAGCATACCAAAATACCTGTGTTTTTGCTTCACTTTTCTGAGAAAATAAAACAACAAATATACTTTAGACTTTCTGAAAACATAAACTTCTGAATCCGAATATAAAAAACTTCCAGCAATGAAAAATGTTACATACAATTCTTCCCAGGAGAAATATACAAACATGGATAGTGCTCCAGTGTCTGGTTTGAAAATCCATGGCATCTGGAGAAATACATAGATGGATGGATAGATGATAGATAGATAGATAGATAGATAGATAGATAGATAGATAGATAGATAAATAGATGGTAGACAGATAAATGATTGATAGATAGATGATAGATCACTAATAGAATGATAGATAGATAGATAATAAATAGATGATAGACAGATGAATAGATAGATAGATAGATAGATAGATAGATAGATAGATAGATAGATAGATGATAGATAGACAGGTGATAGATAATAGACAGACATAGAGATATAATTCGGAGGGAATGTAAATTTTGGTTTAGCACAATGATGCTTAGATATAGTGAAAGTTAGGTGTCTCAGAGATCTTTACTACTCCTATAATAAATTAATGACCCCACAAAGGACTTAAAATATCACAACATGTAATCAATGTTCTAGTACCTGTCCTATGGAAATGCCAGAAGTCTTTTTTTGGGGGGAAATAAGGTCTTTGACTCAGACTGTACTATAGGAAGCAACAATCTGGAGACCCCAGAAACAATCTACTAACAGTGATCATTGTAACTTCTGACTAAGGAAAGAACCGAAAATAAGGCGTGAATGGCAGGATAAGAATTCTAAGGGATGAGGAAAGCACCAAAGAGCAGCAGGCTAGACATATTAAAATGCAACAAGCTGTAATTGACACCAGGAGCCTGTGGTTTATCTATGCTGAATTCTGACCACCATTAGACTCGTGAGAATAAAGGCTGGGACAGTTATCCACAATTCAATAAATTCAGGTGACTGAATCATATATGGTCAATGGATACTACCATACATCATGAATAAGTGCCAAGGGTTATGCAAAGTATGTGCTTTATCTCATTTATTTCATGAATTCTGTGAGTCCCAGATTCTCTATATTAATTTTGTTTAACATGAATAACATCTATCTACACATTTAGAAGGTTATATGTTCTAGTGGATCCTAATTTTTAAAAATATAATAATGTATTAAAAAAAGCATTCAGGAATGAAGATGCTTATACTTTACTTACTATGCAATAGAATTTCCCTGCTACACTCAAGATAAATTTACTTACTAAGAACAGTTATTTAACAAATACTTGGCAGAAACGAATTAATTCATGTTCTGCTCTGCATCATCCCTCAGTCTAATTCTTAAGCCAAACCTATGCTAAACATTCAAAGTAATATGTCTTTTAAAGTTCTTTCAGAATCATGGAGAATATATACTGAGTGCTTGAGCGGTAAACTGTGTTATATATCATATCCTAAATATGCTAAGGCCAAGTAATTATAATTTGCTCACTTAGTAAGCTCTTTGGAATTTCAAATGTATTTTAAACAAGCTGGTGATTGAGAATATACATTTTATTAGTGTGATTACATATGACACTATCATATATTACAGTGTAGGCCAGTTCTAGCTTCATGACTTATATATGAAACATGATATAATTGAAAATACATATTATGTGCCCTGAACATTTTTTTCTTTATCTCATTGAAATTATGTCACAGTTTGTCATTATTTAAACACCATATGGTAGTGGTAGACTATGACATGTCTTCAAATAAAAATAAAAATGGGTTTAACAGCATATATCCATCTTTGGGGAAATCCATATCTCTTTAATTCAGAAAAGGCATACATAAATTTATAAAATGGACTAAAATTCCATAATTTAAATTACTTGTTACATAATGTGGGGAAAAAGAGCCAAAAGTTATTAAACAGATAGCAAATCATTGGTATATATTTTATATGGTCTGTCAATATGTTGGTAATAAATCTTTACATGGGGAAGAATTGAAGAGGTATAAATTAAAAGAGGGTCAAATATTGCAAGTAACTTTAAATTTATGAAAAGTATATTTCTTAAACTTAATTATAAAATTGTAGTTATCCACATTTTACCCTCATTCTGAAAACATTATGAATTTTCTCAGAATAATCCACATTTCTGTGCTTTTTGAATAGCAAAAACTGACTTCACTCATTAGTTAAAGTATCTAGCACTAATTATTCAAATAACATTTATATTAGAAAAATAATTCATTTTTTCAGTTATAATATGTGAGATTACCTTACTTGAAATGTATTTCTAAACTACTGAAAGAAATAGTTCAACTCATAATTTTTAAAACTGCAGAAATTTTGTGAAAAATACAAGTGATCAAAAGTTGAAATGTATTATCAATTTCTGGTACTATACCTGTACTCTATAATGAACAATAAAATGTACAGTAACTTAATAAAAGAACATTTTTATTTGTGTTGATTTAAATGTTTAAAACCATAATCTACTTTTGCAGGAGAATAGGATTACTGATAAAGTGTGAGTTTTTAAAGGCAAAAGAAAGTAACTTATATTTTTAACTTTATTTTTATTGTTCGCACTATTCCAGATGTCCCTACGACCACCTTTGCCCACTTCCCCTTCACGTTGTCCCCCCTTCCCCTGGCCACCACCACATTGTTGTCTGTTCCTATGGGTTATACAGATCTCATCTAATAGAATTATGCCAATAGCAGAGGAAAAACATTTGTCTAGCCCACCTGTATGGCCCAGCAGTTGAGCGTCAACCCAGGACCCAAGAGATCACAGGTTTGATGGTTTGATTCCCTGTCAAGGCACATGCCAGGCTTGTGGGCTTGATCTCCAGTAGGGGGTGTGCAGGAGGCAGCCAATTAATGATGTTCCTGTCTCATTGATGTTTCTATCTCTCTATCCCTCTTCCTTCCACTCTCTCTAAACATCAATAAAAACATATAAAAAAGAAAAAGAAAAACATTTGCCTATGTCTAACACAAATGTTTGAATGAGATATGCAGTTTCAGCAATAAATGCTGCTGAAATGACAAACCTCTGTAAGTGTGAACTCCATTTTTTCTCTCTTCCTTAATCTTACAATAGTAAAACCTTTTATTTGCCCTGACTTTTGCTTAGATCTCATTTCTTACCCCATTCTCCAAGTCCTCATGTTTTTGTTTATACCGTTTCTCCATACTATCATTGACCTGCTTTTAGATTATCCATATCAGCATGAAATGATGATTCCACTTAAAAACAGTACCGAAGAATTAGAAAACCCCTCCCCCTGACTCAATATCACCACCACTGGCCCCCAAAACTACAGCTACATTTGCTACTCAATCCATCACTGACTGACTTCTACCTCTACCATAGTCAAGAACAAATACTTGTCGCCGGGTCCCTGGGGCCTCCGCGGTGGTTAAGAGTGGATCGCCTTTCAGCTCAGGGTGTCCAGCCGAGCCTAGGACTTCCTTCCACCAACTCAGGAGACCTCTGGGCATGCCTCTCTGCTTTAGCTTTGGTCATGCCAGGGAGGCAGAATTCAGGCTTCCCTCAGGATTTCTTGCACCTGGTAGTTTTTCAAACCATTTTACTTGGTTCGACCCCTGCTCTTTGGGGAACCTTATAATCCCTCGCATAGGGGATTTTAACCCCCCCCCACACTTCCAGCAGCTGGTTGTCTCCTTTGGGGGCCCTGCCTGTGGGATTCCTGCCTGGCCTCTTTTGGAAGCGTTTTGGAGCAAGCCTTCCAGGAAAGTCCACCTAACTTCTAATGCGTAGCGCTCCCTGAGGCAAGTGTGCTGCCCAGCTTTGGTGAGGACCAGGCAGCCTGAGGGGCACCATCTCTGATCCCAGAACACATTCAGAGAGCAGCTGCTGGACCCTGGGTGATGGTTAAACTCCTGAAGATGCTCGCAGGTGAAGGGGACCAGGAACCAGTGAAGATTTCCATCTCACCAGCAGATCAGTGTTTGGGGCATACAATGGCCCCCTTTCTAGTGCCTTTGTGCCCTCCGCCCACTTCAGTCCACCCCAGCCCTCCCGCTCCCCTCCCGAATGAAGTCTGGCCTGCCCTGGCTCACTCTGCCTGCCACTGGGTGTATGAGTTTTGGTCACTCAGTTTCCCTTCCTGGGCTGGGTGCTTGTACCTACCTCTTGTGTTTTTTAAAAACTTTTATTCCAAAATGCAAAAATATAAAAAATAAGTAAAAATAATTTTTTTTGACAACATCAGCTTTTAATAATGGAAACAAATTGCCATTCCAAAAACAATTTAGGGAAGAAAAATGTTCCCTATAAAAAATAAACTTACACTCCTCAAAATTATGAATAACTTTTTACGACTGCAATTTAAAATGCTCCCCTGCAATATTTCCCCCCTTCATTTGACATCATTCCTGTACCATCACATAGTGAAGAGAAAACAGTGTTACAGCAAAGCTTAGATAATTTAATTTAACGTAAGAATTTGCACAATGATTTTTAAAAATCAGTGGCCTTACTGGCCTTTCTTTTACACATTAACCTCGCTGCAGTTACCAGTGTCTTGGAGAGAGCATCGATCTTCAAGAACAGTAAGAATTTTCTGAATTGCAACTTGTAGTGCACACAACAATGAACAGGGTCTGGATGATACAGGTGAGGGTGCCTATTTTAGACAATCTACTTCAAGTAAAAAAAAAAATTCACAGATACCCATCAGCTACCCATACCCACCCCTCAGCAGCTCGCCACCCCTTACCAGCTCACCACCCCTCACCAGCTCACCACCCCTCACCCCTCAACAAATACTTGCCCAAATAAATGAACATCTGTCTATCTTTACCTCACTCAGTCTTCCAAAAACTATGACAAAATGGCAAACTAAATTTTGTTCTCTAAAAAACTGTATGGGTTTGGGTTCAGAGAGGATTTTTCCATGCTAAGATGTTTCATATTCTAGAATGAACACTATCAATGTAAAAGGTTTTGGATCTGAGTACATGGAAGACTATTTGCAAAAAGTATGTTGGGATGGGAAAGCATGCAGGTGAAGAAGTTTTGTTTTTTTTGACAGCAGCAGATTCACCTCAGTTTTTGACATGTTGATGTCCTATTTGGTTTCTAGTTGACAAACACTCTTCTTTTGTAGTTGATAATTCAGATTAATAATAATAATTAACAATTATTTAGCACTTATTACATGCTAGGTATTGGTTTAAGCTCATTAACATCCCATGAACATCCATCATGTGATTTAAAATTTATTTTGTAAGGATATTTGGGTTGACAATTTCTTCAAAGTCATTGAGGTCAGAGTCTCAATTTTTAGATTCCAAAATTATAAGGCTTTACAAGTACTAGCACAATGTATAAATATATTTTATTATACTTTTTGTTGGATATAGTATGGTCCAATTCTTTTTTTTAAATATACTTTATTGATTTTTTACAGAGAGGAAGGGAGAGGGATAGAGAGCTAGAAGCATCAATGAGAGAGAAACAATGATCAGCTGCCTCCTGCACACCTCCTACTGGGGATGTGCTCACAACCAAGGCACATGCCCTTGACCAGAATCGAACCTGGGACCCCTCAGTCTGCAGGCTGACGCTCTATCCACTGAGCCAAACCAGTCAATGGTCCAATTCTTTAATTGACCATACTGTTATATCTTCAAGGAAGCAAAAAAATAGACATTATATCCTTCTATACAAGTGAAGTCTTTGGATTACAACTCAAAAGAGAGCATTTCCTTAGACATAATACATGATTTTTAAAGACATTTAATTCATTTCTAGTATATCATGTCATGCATGCTTTAACTATATAATTTAAATATTATTTCTAAAGCTTTTACTAAAAATTTAAACCATAATGATTGATAGATACTAGTATTTCAGGCCCTGTCATAGATTAGCATTGCTTAAAAGAAATAATGGCTTGTGATCATTAAGAAAAGATGAATGAGGAAAATGCGTAAGCTATATTGCAATACTTACCGTATTTGCCGGTGTATAAGACGACTGGGCGTATAAGACGACCCCCTAACATTTCCACTCAAAATACAGAGTTTGTTATATACTCGCCATATAAGACTACCCCCTCTTCCGCACACCTTCCACACACCAAATAAAAGGTAAAACAATATCAGATTTGATTTTAACATTTTAATTTATATTCAAATGCTTATGACATGCAGGAAAACTGTCACAAGGCTGTATGTAATCAAACATATACATAAAACAGTGCAAGTTTATTACCGGTAAACATACCGGTAATTCACTAAAGAAAACACACTCTATAGACTGGTACCGTAGATGCTTCTCAGGAACACAGGCAAGCAGCCCACAACCTAGAGGGACTGTCAATGATAGAAGAAAGATAACAAATAGAGGTAGAGAGCAAGTGCCGGTCAAGTCCCTAGCAAGTTTGCTGGCGTGACAGTTTCACCTTAAAAGCCTTCAAACTCCTCTTCATCATCTGATATTAAAA
>NW_006296284.1:2403869-2407538 GCF_000327345.1 Myotis davidii
GGGGGGGGGGGGGTTCCTTCAACCCGGCCTGTACCTTCTCCAATCTGGGACCCCATGGGGGATGTCCAACAGGGATCGGGCCTAAACCAACAGTCAGACATTCCTCTCACAATCCAGGACTGCTGGCTTCTAACTGCTCGCCTGCCTGCCTGATTGCCCCTAACCACTTCTGGCTGCCAGCCTGATTGCCCTTTAACCGCTCCCCTGTAGGCCTGATTGATGTCTAACTGCTCCCTTGCTGGCCTAATTGCCCCAACTGCCCTCCCCTGATAGCCTGATCACCCACAACTGCCCTCTCCTACCGGCCTGATTGCTCCCAACTGCCCTCCCCTCCCATGACCCGCCTCCTCACTTGGGACCTGCCTCCTCCACGGGAGGCAGCCAAGACGCTGGACTGGCCTCCTCCATGCTGCGCAGAGCTGCGGAACCCCCAAGCCTCACTGTGCAGAGTGGTCTCTGGGCCCTACCTCCACTGTGGATGCAGCCATCTGTGGTCGCCCTCTTGTGATGACTTTACGTGAGGGCATGATGCCACCTAGGCTTTTATTATATAGGATTGTCCTCACCAGTTGTCTATGCCCAGGATAATTAAAAATCCCTTAGAACAGAATGTTTTAAAAAATAACCTTAAGTAACCAAATAAACAAGACCAAAAATTGAGTTCTTTTCACTTCAAAGAACTCAAGTAATTGCCATGAAATATTAGCTTCACAGAATATTGTTAATTTTTTTTAAACATTGTATTTCAATGTTTGTCAAGTACACTGAATTCTCAGGTAATTGGAAGGATCTATTCTTTTTAAAAACAGACTTGTTTTTAGAGTAATCTTAAGCTCAGCAAATTTGAGCAGTTTCCTTTGGTTTTTGCTAGGTTTGAAGACATATAGGGTATTAAATATTCATTCTATATTGTCCTCTTTCACATTATAAAATGTTCTCTTTAGCCCTGTAATATTCCTTGCTCTGAAGTTGACTCTTCTTGTATTAGAATAATTGCTCTAATTATCTCATACTTAACTATATCTATTTTTATATATTATAACTTTGCCCATTTTTACTTAACCTTTTTATACTTTAATATTTAAAATATTAGTTTGATAGAAAATATAACAAATTTCTCTTATTGGATAATATTTGTTGTTGTTAATCCTCACATGTGATATTTATCCCATTGATTTTTAGTGAGAGAGGAAGAGAGGGAGAGAGGTAGAAAGAAGAGAGAGAGAGAGAGAGAGAGAGAGAGAGAGAGCGAGAGGAACATTGATGTTAGAGAGAGACACATTGATGAGTTGCTTCCTGCAAGTGTCCCAACCGGGGCTGGATCAAAACTACCACCCACATAAGTGTCCTTGACCTGGAATTGAACCTGAGACCCTTTGGTCCCAGGGTGGATATTCTAACCACTGAGCACACTGGCCATGTCTGACTAAGATTTAAATAAACAGATGATGTATCAGAGAATTGTACACATAGAGCCAACATAATTTCATTAACTAATATCACCCCATTACTATAATAAACGAGGGAGTTTCTTGGGAACTCTTCTATGATTACCAAGTATAACAAAACAAAAATGTGAGCTACTAAAAATGGTCAGATTTGTTAAAAAAGTTAACTGCATTAGCTAGAATATTACTGCAAGATACTATGGATGAAATCAGAGAAAATATTTTTTCTATTAGTTCACTCTTTCTTTTTTATACCTGTGCTGACAAAGTATAGTTGCATTTATTTGTGTCCTTGTTAGGTGTCTGTCTCCAGACTAGAGTGTATACATCAAGAGGTAGAATATATTCTTTGTATTAATTACTTAATATACAGTCTCTGCCAAGTGCTTTGAATATAATTGATCAACAAATAATTGTTTAATAAGTGAATGATCGGTGTTAATCCTGCACTTAGTAATCTGTTAGGTAATAATACATAAAATGGAAGAGTTTTAAGTATGTAAATATTGTGATATTCTTTCTAACATTTTAGCATATACTGGAAATATTAATTCATAAATGATGTACACTAGTTTGAGAGTTCTGGCAGGATAAGCAAATGATCAGAAATCATATATCTTACTGGATGAGAATTTGAGAATGTAATATTTGGGTTCAAATTAAGTATGAGCAGTATCTAGTTTTAATATACGTGTGTTCATAATTGTATAAAAGCTATTTGTTTGAAACATTAGACCTCACATAAATTTATTGCAACCTGGGGACCAAAATTTTATGATTTGCTTGAATTATTATTCTATAGTTAGTACTGATGGTTTAAATGAATCATTGAATCATAAAAATGTAGGGCTGGAAGCAATGTCAAAGTCACCTTTTCCAACAGTGCAGAAGCAATCGAAACAAATGGAGTCTATCAGATGGCTATCTGTCTTGTCATTAAAAATTTCCCTTAAGAGAAATTTACTGATCTCCCTGGGTACATGGCTCTAAGGTTTGATTGGCCTGATTACCTTGAAACTAAGTCTGCTGTTTGACAAAGGAAAAAATAAAAATGTTAAAAATAATTTAAAAGCATTTGGGAAACCTTGGCTTTCTTACTTTTTTTTTTTTTAATACCAGTGTAACATTGGAAATTAAAATGGGAACAGAGCTCAAAAGATTTTTAGGGCAGTGAAAATACTTTGTATGATATTATAATAATAGACATTTGTCATTATACATGTGTTCAAATTGATAGAATGTATAATACTAAATGTTAACCAAAGGTAAATTGTGGACTTTGGGTGATGTGTCAATGTAGATTAATAAATTGTAACAATGGCACAACTTCGGTGAGTGATGCTGACCATGAAAGTGGCTATGCATGTGTGGACGCAGGGCATATATAGGAAATCTCAGCACTTTCTTCTCAATTTTGCTATGAATCTAAATCTGCTCTGAAAATATAAAGTCTTAAAAAAATTAAGAGACACTTCTCTCAAGATTAAAGCCACTTTCTCTCCTGTGCCGTCTAGTCAGTTCCTTCCTCCATTGCCTATCACACTGTATCTCCCCAGTTCCCTACAATGGCTCTTGTCCTTCTCTGTTAACAAAACAACTTACCCTTTACCTAAGAAAATATTTAAGAAGTATAGACCTATCTATACTTTTGAGTTAATTACATTTTTATTTACTAACTTATCCTAGAGATTGTACAGTTTATTCATTTCCCCATCTATCTATGTAAAGAGCCAGGGGCCGTCACATCTGAAACAACTGAACAGACAACCGAACAGGCTGAGTGGGGCAACAAGGCTGGCAGGGGGGTTAGTGAGGGACGACCAAATGACTGAACAGCAGGCTGTGTGGGGTGACCAGGCCAGCGGGGGGGTTAGTGAGCGACAACTAAATGACTGAACAGAAGGTTGCGTGGGGCCCAGTGAGGGGTGACCAGGCTGGCGGAGGGGCAGTTAGTGTTGATCAGGTGAGCAGGCAAGTGAATACTTAGGAGCCAGCGGTCCTGGATTGTGAGAGGGATGTCTGACTGCCAGTTCAGGCCTGATCCTGAGGGGTCTTGGATTGGAGAGGGTGCAGGCTGGGCTGAGTTTCATGCACTGGGCCTCTGGTTGGTCTGTTTGTCTGTTCTTGTGCCCGTACCAGGCAGTTTTGAGAACAGTGGCTTTGTAATACAGCTTGGTATCTGGTATTGAGATCTCACCTACTTTGTTGTTCTCAGCATCAC
>NW_006296284.1:2407862-2415235 GCF_000327345.1 Myotis davidii
CTATGTTGAACAGGAGTGGTGAAAGTGGGCAGCCATGTCTTGTTCCTGTTCTTAGGTAAAATGGTTTTAGTTTTTGCCCATTGAGTATGACGTTGGCTGTAGGTTTGTCATATAACGCTTTTATTATGTTGAGGTATGATCCCTCTATTCCCATTGTGCTGAGGGTTTTTATCAAGAAAGGTTATTGGATTTTGTCAATTTTTTTTTCTGCATTAATTGATATGACTGTGATTTTTATCTCTCAGTTTGTTTACGTGGTGTATTCCATTTATTGATTTGTGGATATTGTACCATCCTTGCATCCCCGGGATAAATTCTACTGGGTCATGGTGTAATATCTTTCTGAAGTAATGCTGAATCCAATTTGCTAGAATTTTGTTGAGGATTTTGGCATCTATGTCCATGAGGGATATTGGCATTTTCCCTACTTTTTCACATCCATCTAATTTTTAATCCTTTCCTATTTTGATCATTAATTATTCATCAATCAATCATTTCTGGTTTCCTATTATGTACCAAAAAACATTGATGGTTAGGATGGGAGTTTAAAACAAAATCCTTTATTTATGGAGCATATTAAAATTTCTTTTTTAGAGATCATTGCTAATAGTTCAATTATCAAATCTACTAGCCCTTACTTATTGTACATATGACTTGATCTTTCTGGAATGTATAACCTAGTTAACTTTTCCTCATAATTTTCCCTACCTTAAATTTCATAAATGTAAATCTTTCAGGGAATACAAAAAATATACTAGCCCTCCTTAGGATTAAGACAAAAGCAAAATAGCTAATAGCAAACTATTTGAGTTAACTTCTTTATCTACACAGCTCTTAATGTCTAGATTTTGGCAAAATAACATCAGATTTCTGCCTCTTGACACAACTCTGATGCTCAGACAAGTATGGCATTTGAATCTCAAATCTCCCGTATATTTCTATAATAGTCCTAACCTAGCTATTGCCATTCTCTCATTTTATCAATCTTTATTATAGTATACTGCCACGGAATTACCTTTCTTTCATACATCTGTAATTATCTCATATACTTTCCCAGTACCAAGAATTGATGACAAAAATATATCATATTTCCCTTTCTGACTCAAAATTATATTTTCACATTCTTTTAACCTCAACACACTGAAAACATGTTTACACATACACACAAACACACTACATACATGAACAAAAGCTCAGTGAAGACAAGGATATAGACTTGCTATCCCCAGAAGATAGCACTGTGGTTGGCATATATTAAATCATGAATACATATATTTTGCATTCATGAATATATGTGAAATTATTGCATATATTCTCTCAGATGTTTTCATTAAAGTTGATATTTCAGAAGAATGCTATCTGCATAACCCTTAGAATACTATTGTGTTCTGTTGATGCTACTCATTTATAGGTTCATTTTAGAAACAGAGTTCTAGATTAAATGATTCCTTTGTGAAGAGAAAATTGGGCTCAAGACCGATCAGCATTTCCAATGTTTTATTCTATGGAATTGATGAATTTTGCTTCCACCTGAGATGCATACTCCCTCTTTTCTGTCAAATTATTACTTGCTAGTCCTTTGGTATTTTAAGTTCCAGCTCACATCTTCTCACTCATTTTACCTCCTTAGATCACTCCTATGGAGTTTTGTTTTTGCCTGTGCTGTAGGCAAATGACTATCTGGTTGGATTTAGGAAGACATGTTTTTGCCCCAGCTGTATCACTTATTAGACTTATTACTTTAAAAAAAACATAGTTTTTTTAGTGCTATGTTCTTCATCTGCAAAACTCATAATATGTCCTTATCTAGGTAGCCTTGAGTTCAAGCTTTGTTTTTTGTCTGTCTGTGTTTAGGGAGTGGGCAGGAGAGGAAGGTGTGCCATGTGATGGCCAGACTATTGTCAGAAAATGTATTCAAAATCTCTTCTCTCCAAAAGCTGAGAAAAATTGTATTGATTACGACTTGCCCAAACTACTTAAAAGTACTATAGCTATGGCATTGAATGAAAGTAGTTTGCATCTGCACTGATCCTCAGAGGTTTACCCATTTTTATTGGTAAGGATACATCAGTGAAAAAATCTCAGCACTGTCCTAACAATTGAAATTATATCCATGCATTTAAGCTAAGTTTTTTTCCATTACCGAACTGTACCTTGACATTTCAACATTAAAAGCATCAAGGTTAGCTGTAAGAAAAATGCTCTCATTACAGTTATGCTGTAGAAGACATAAGATGGGATATCTTTCCATGACCTTATGTAATGTTCCACTCATGTATAACAACAGAATAAATTTCTTTCAAGCCTACATTTGAAAAAGTCTGTGGATTCAGCAACTTTTTTTTTGAGTACTTTGTGCACATTGATTTGAAGGTGCTTCTAAAAGAGGAAAACATCATTGAGCTCTTTCCTACGCATTCAATATATCGCTCTATTGTCCAGTTACATGTTTGGGCTTGTGTGTGTATGTGTGTGTTTTGGTGTTCTAAAACTAGAATTCATGGTCACTGACATAACTTAATGTTCTACATCAGAAATGAGACTCAAGAGAGTAATCAATACGTGACACACAGATATATGAATATTATCAGTGAATGATGATGTTATTTTATAGTTGGATTTACTATTCAAAATAATTTTAGTTGTAACATAATTTAGCTCGTATCCTATTTTGAAAAAAAATTAAGTGGGATGCTTTATGGATACTCTTTTGCCTAGATTTCCAAAAACAAACCAAAAAGAAAGCAAAAAAGTATGAATAATGGAAACAGACAAGGAGTGAAATTGTGAAAGCAGATAATATATATTTTCAATGTTAATGTTGGGATTTATTTATTTCTGTAAACCCTTATCTTATCCCCAAAGACTGAGATTTATTTCTTTAAATTTTCAAGGTATTGTTATTAACCAGGTTAAAACCTGGGGATTGACGAAGTAATTGTAAGATTAAGCCTTTTATGTTCTAAAATTTTAACTGCAATAAAATCAGAGCAACACAAATATAATGTTGTTCACCTATATCTATTTAATTTCTGAGTGACTCTTTGAGACAATAACTTCAGGAAGCCAATTGTGGCATTGTGTGTGTGTGTGTGTGTGTGTGTGTGTGTGTTTGTGTCTATGTATCCCTCTATGTGGATATAAGGCCCTGCATAGTCATTATACTTTGGTTCTCTTAGTTTATACCCCATATTCACCTATGGTTTCTCAAAACACACTTCACTGAGGTGGCTTGGTCTTGAAAGGTTACAGCCACACTGTGGCAATGTAGACAAAACATTTTTGTGTTTCAGCAGAGTTGGAGTGTTCTGAATAAATTATGCTAAAACATGAGGCCCTGGGCTAAGAGCAAGTGCTAGAAGATTAGTGTTCACCTAAATAGATCATGAGAGAACTCCAGAGAGTTACCAAACTCCTGAGATGTGTGTATATTTCAAAGGAAAATTGTGCTCAGGACTTTGGAGACATTGCTAGGTAGTAAATTCCAGAAACATGTGGCTATATCTGGCTCTTATAGAAAAGCATTCATCTTCCGTATGGTTAGAGTGAGAGCCCAGGAGCTTATGTCCAAGGAGCAGAGGGATTAGTGTCTTCTTTTTGCAGAGAAGAGGGAGGCTGATCCTTCCTTCTCCTCTATATAAGCCGAGAAAATCCATGTTTCTTCATGGATTTTATTAATGGAGTATTAGCTATACTGGTACTAGACTATTTTTTTTAATCTTGTTTTTATTGTATCATTTCAGGGTAAAAACTGGGGCAAAGACAACCTGTATAGTTATTATCATTTAAGTGAGAAAAACTAATCTGAACCTGATCCAGAATATCCATGAATGTATCCTGAGTAAATTTAATCAAAATATTAAGTACACAATACTTTTAATTGTGCCTGGAAAAGCATCTGGAACCTAGACCATGAGCACTTTCCCATTGCTCAAGGATTCTCATTCCCTTCCCCTATAAATGGATCTTTTTTTCAGAGAATAAAGATCGGGACCTGTGCTGAGTATAAGTAGTACAGGAATGATTAGGAATGTGGTTTCTATAAGTAAGTAAACATGTACTAATGCAAAATAATCATTCCAACAAATAAGTCAAAATTTTTTTAAAGTAGCTTGTAGGAAGTATTCAGGAGGAAGAACGGACACAGGCCGAGGTGAAGATTCAATTAGACCTAATCTTGGTGGGTATGAGAACGCCTCATAGAGGATGTTATTACACTTAGCAAACATTTAGTGGCAATTGGTTCCAAATCATAAACTATTTTTTGCTACTATGTGTGCAAAGACAAATTTAAAATGTTTGTTCTTAAGAGATTAATTGTTCAGTGTGTGAGTCAAAAAGTCATCTTTAAATAAGTGCCCTGATAAGAGTATACACAAGGCTGCCTCTGCGGGTGGACAGGTAAAATTGATGTATAAGAAGCAGAATTGTTGATGCTCAGTGTCAGCTAAGATAAAGGGCACAGAGGACAGAGGAGTTTAAAGTGAGCATCTTTTCTGGTTTAGATGATTTGGTGATTTAAGAAATATCTAGTGCCATGTAAATAATATCTAGAAGTAATTGGATCTAGGTTTAGAGCTCAGAAGAGAGGCCAGGGCTGGTGATAGGGATTTTTTTTTTCAGCAGCACCCGAAGTATCACATTTTCCCCTGCCTCTTTTCTCTCATGCTCCTGGAATATATCAAAGATAGCAACAGTTCCTACCGCTCAGGAACACAGACTAAAAATCCTTCTTTGTCTTAGCCTTCCAGACATCACTACAAAATTATTAAATTTGACATATGAGATGAAACAATTTTTTTTCTTTTGAAGTTAAAAAATAATTTTAATAGCCATAGAGCAAATATAAATAATGGAAATATAAGAGAGGCTAAATGCAAAATTTAAAGCATATAAAATTAAATAATAGTAGAGTAAAAATGTACAGAGACAAAAAATAAGTGAAGCAGGTTAAAATAGACTAGAGTCACTATAATATGACTCATTATATGCTGTAGTTAAAATCATATCATGCAATCCAAATATTATGAGAATTATAATTGGAGACAGGTGTCGGTCCTTTTTTGTAGCTATAGACTTTTAATAAGATTACATTCTACCCAAAAGACAAGCCAGATCTGCCTTGCATACAGGAAAAGTTAAAAAGCTAGCTTTGCCAGCAAAGAAGAATGTTTTACTGAACACTATGTAAATAATATTCTATTAGTTAGAGTTCTTCATAGAAACAGAACCAGTAACACCTGCATGGATATATATATCTGTGTCTGTGCCTGTGCTTTTCTATATCTATGTCTGTGTCTGTTTCTATGTCTGTGCCTGTATCTGTGTCTATATCTATGTCTGTCTGTTTCTATGTGTATGTCTGTGCCTGCGTCTGTGTCTGTTTCTATGTCTGTGTCTGTTTCTCTGTCTGTGTCTGTGTCTGTGTCTGTGTCTGATTCTATGTCTGTGTCTGTGTCTCTGCCTGTGTCTGTTTCTATGTCTATGTCTGTGTCTGTTTCTATGTCTGTGCCTGTATCTGTGTCTATATCTATGTCTGTCTGTTTCTATGTGTATGTCTGTGCCTGTGTCTGTGTCTGTTTCTATGTCTATGTCTGTGTCTGGGTCTGTTTCTATGTCTGTGTCTGTGCCTGTGCCTGTGTCTGTGTCTGTTTCTATGTCTATGTCTGTGTCTGTGTCTGTTTCTATGTCTGTGTCTGTGCCTGTGCCTGTGTCTGTGTCTGTTTCTATGTCTGTGTCTGTGCCTCTATCTGTGTCTAAATCCATGTCTGTGTCTGTTTCTATGTCTAAGTCTGTGTCTCTGTCTGTGTCTGTGTGTCTGTGTCTATGTGTATGTCTATGTCTGTGTATATGTTTCTATCTATACCTTTTATATTTATCTACATCTATATATTTATTTCAAGTATTTGGCTCATATGATTGTGGAAATTGGAAAGTTAGAAATTTGTAGGATAGGTCAGCAGGCTGGAAAATTTCAGGCAAAAGCTGAAGATGCACAGTTGAGAAAAACAATAGTTTCTTCCTTGAAGGAACCACACCTTTTTGCTCTTAAAGCCTTTCAACTGAGTGGATGTTAACCACATCTACAAAATATCTGCACAATAATACCTAAATTGGTATATATTTGGTTAGGTAACAGGTATCAGAACCTGGTCAATTTGACTCATGGAACTAGAAACTAATCATAAAATATTCATTTTGCTCATAATATAAAGTGTCAGTTATTTTAATGTGTCCCATTTTGTTACCTTGTAGACATGATATGGTACTGAAACAGGTCACTGATGTTCAAGAATGTTTCTGATGTGTTGCTGATGCCATTTTTTTTTTGCACACTTTAGCTTAAAACAAGGGCCCAGAAGATTTGAGTGTGTCACCTACTTACCTGGGTCCTCAGGTTAAACTAAAACCTGGTGGGGATTGACACTATGTGGTGTACATGCATGGCCCAGGGAAGTCCAAAGTGCTCTCAGATAAAAGGATAATCAATATACTCCTTCCCTGTTAAACCCTAGCTTCAGGGTAACTGGAAAATGTCAGAGGAAAAAGTGGTTTGCTTCCCCAAAGCTCTCAAGCAGTTGCTGTGGAGAGGAAATGTAAGAGCTGAACTGATGCCATGGATAGACTCAGAGCTCAAAGGTTTGAAAATATTTGGCTTTTTCTAAAGCTTTACAGATCTAATAGATGGTGTTTTTGTAATTTTTATTGTTGATAGTATTACATGTCTCCTTTATCCCCCTTTGACCCATTCTATCCTGCCCTCTGCCCCAGGCCTTCACCACCCTATTGCCAGTGTCCATGAGTTATGAATATATTCATGTAAGTTCATTGGTTGATCTCTTCCCACCCACCATCCTCCCTTGCCTTCCCTCTGATATTATATGGTCATTTCTTTAAACATAAATGCCAATTTATTTCTGAAGTTGAAAAACACTCTGCTGAAATTGAACATGTCAGTGCTAAGTGTTTCGATTAAGCTGTAGAATGTATCTGTACTAATGATTTTTAAATGTTTTATCAGAAGAAAGAATATGGTCCTAGCCAGTTTGGCTCAGTGGATAGAGCGTTGTCCTGGTTTCGATTCTGGTCAAGGTCATGTACCTTGGTTGCAGGCTCCTCTCCAGCTTGGGACCTTGCTGGAGCTCCTGCAGGAGGCAACCAATAGATTTGTTTCTCTCACATCAATGTTTTTCTCTAGCTTCTCCTCTCTCTTCCACTCTCTCTAAAAATCAATGTAAAAAATAACCTAGGGTAAAGATTAATAAAAAAGAAAAAAAAGAAGGAAGAATATGAAGAAGAAGGGTAGCAGAAAGAAAGATAAATAGAATGTAGAAATAAATGCATAAGGAAAAGCTATAAAAGCTATATATTTC
>NW_006296284.1:2417524-2427309 GCF_000327345.1 Myotis davidii
TATACTGAGTGGCCAGATTATTATGACCATCTGACATTTGTAGGCAAATTAGCCGTACATTGCAGCATATGGGATATTGAAGCTGAAGGCCTGTTTGAGCACCTTTGCTGTCTGCAGTTACCAAGATAAAATGTCTCCAATTTGCACAGAAATACAAGGATTGGACAGTTGAGCATTGGAAAAAAAAGTCACGTGGTTTGATGAATCACATTTCCAGTTGCATCATGCAGATGGCACAGGGAGAATTTGGCGGAAACAGCATGAAAGCATGCACCCCACATGCATGAGTACAACCCTTCAAGCTGGTGGGGCCAGTGTTATGATTTGGGGCATGTTTTCTTGGCATGACTTGGGCCCTTTAATTCATGTGGAACAACTTCTGAATAGCACAACATACCTAAGTATCGTTGCTGATCAAGTTCATCCTATCATGTTGATGGCGTATCCCAATGGAGATGGCTTCTTTCAGCAAGACAATGTGCCAGGCCATGGTGCTCGTATTGTGCAGGCGTGGTTTCAAGAACATGAGGGAGACTTTACCTTGCTTAGGTGGCCCCACAATCACCAGATCTCAATCTAATTGAACATTTGTGGGATGAAAGTTAAAAGAGCCATCAGGTAGCTGGTTCCACAACCATCAAATCTCACAGAGCTGGACAGTGCTATTCATCAGGCATGGTGTCAGATTCCTCGCATCACCTTTCAACATCTCGTGGAGTCAATGCCAAGAAGAATCGCCGCAGAATTGTAGGCAAAATGTATCCCAACATACTGATGGGGTGGTCATAATAATCTGGTCTCTCAATGTATATGCTCAATAAATGTTAGCTACCACTATGTCTTCCATAAGGCAAATAAATAAATAGTTTACAGGCTTTAACTCATTTAATTCCTAGTGGTAAACAACCTGCCTCCCTTTATAATGGTCTGGCCCTCTAGCAACTTCAGTGCTAAATTATAGCTAATTTGCCTACAAACGTCAGGTGGTCATAATAATCTGGCCACTCAGTGTATATCCTAATATATATGATTTTCTGTGTTTGGCTCTTAAAATCAGAAAATGTTGCCCATAACAGATTGACTTGCTGTTGTTAATAAAGTTGTCTTAAGCTTTGCTGTATGGTTTATCCACCCCAAGGTTCACTTTATAGAAATCATTTTTATTGTTCCACTCTAAGTCACTATCTGTCTTTACCTTCCTCCAGGGCTGACCTATGGAAAACCCCATCAGTTTATCCCTTCTAACCCATGGAAAATCTGTCTCTGAATTACATGTTTCCTACTCAAATTAAAGCAGCCACCACACATGAAACCTTGTGCTGTAGATTGTGCCACCAAAACTAAAAGATCATAAAATAGATATTCCTCACCTTTCTCTAGCTGGTCCTTTGGAGGCTATGAATTTTGAGAGAAGCATCTATAAATCTTTCTTCTAGCTTCTAATGCTGGACATTGCAACAAATTTTGTGGAATAAGAAGCAGGTATCTTTTATTATAAAGCATGATATCATTATTTCAATGCGATTTTACAAAGGCGCAGAATTTATATAGCTTCATCCTTTTATAAAGTTCAATGGAATGCTAATAGCCACAAAACATTGGGACTGGGATTTTTATTTCATTATAATGGGACTGAATGGCATGTAGAAAACCCCAAGGGTCCTATTTAATTTTGCAATGCTTGTTGCACCTTGTAGGTGGTTTCCAGGAATGTAGAAAATTAAGGAAGATGATAGCACATAGCAGAGTGGTATACATATTAATATTCTTTTTTTCTCAAAGTTTTATAAAACTTTACTAAGAACATTTACTAAGAACCCTTTGAAATGATTTCATAGATTTGAAACAAATTAAAATCAAATTTTACCTAAGTTCTGTTATATTAAAAACATAAAAAATAAAGGTGGTAGATAAGTACTATAGAATGAATACTATGGAAAGAGGACCTAAATAGACATTTCTCCCCCATTGACCTCTTCTAACCTGCCCTCCACCCCAGGAGGACATATAGATGGCCAACAGACATATGAAAATATGTTCAACACCACTAATCATCAGGAAAACACAAATTAAAACCACATGAGCTATTACCTTATAACTGCCAGAATGGCTATCAGCAATAAATCAGCCAATGACCAATGCTGTAGCGGATGTGGAAAAATGAAAACCTCAAATACTGTTAGTGGGATTGTACATTAGTGCAGCTGCTATGGAAAACAGTATGGGATTCCTCAAAAAATTAAATAAAGAGCAGACATATGATCCAGCAGTTGCATTTCTGGGTATAGATTCAAAGAAAACAAAACCATTAATTTGAAAACATATATGCATCACTGTGCTTACTGCAGTGTTGTTAGTAATATCGAAGATGTGTGTGCAACCTAGATGTCCATCAATAAATGAATGGATAAAGAAGATGTATGTATATGAATAAACAAAACAGAAACAGACCCATAGTTATAGAGAACAAGCTAATAGTTGCCAAAAGGCAGGGGTAGGAGGATTAAAATTAAAAAACAAAATTAACTGTGCTCAGCCAGGCCAGAATGAGGAGTGGCTCAGCTGCTTGAGCGTCAACCTGTGTACTGAAAGGTTGCCAGTTCAATTCCAGGTCAGAGTGCATACCTGGGTCAAGGGTTCCGTCCCCTATCTGGGCACATACAGAAGGCAACCAATCAATGTTTCTTTCTCTCCCTCTCCATCTCCCTTTCTCCCTTCCTCTCTCTAAGCATGCTCTTGGTAAGGATTTAAAAAATAATAACTGCAACACACACACACACACACACACACACACACACACACACACACATGTCAAAGACAGAATATGTGATAAAAATTCATAGGAAGGAAAAAGACCCATAGGCTAAAATATGATGGAAACCAGATCTGAGAAGAATTTCAAGTAATGGGCAGAAGTTATAAAAAAAGTGTAGAGGAAAGATGCCAGGATGTGGCTACAGAATGAAAAATACACACTAACTGATTCCTTGACTCCCCTCTTCCCCACTCCCTCTCAAAACAAAAAGCATGTGGACCACATTCCACAGGTGTGGAATGCCTACCTGACGGGGTTACTGTTTTAAAAAATATGCTTTATCTTTTATAGCAGTTCAAGATTCACAGAAAAATGGAGGGGAAGGTACAGAGATTTCCCATAAAGCCCCAGCCCCCACACATGTACTGTCTCCCCTACTATCAACATCATAAACATCCTGCACCAGAGTGGTCCATTTTTTTAAAGAGGTAAACCTTCATTGACAGATATCACCCAAAATACATAATTTATATTAGGGTTCACTCTTGGTGTTGTACATTCTATGGGTTTATACAAATGCATACTGAAATAAAAAAGAATATTAGATTGAGCCTTTAAAATATTTTAAGGTCCCTTGTTTAAATAATAATGAATTAAAATTTAGATGTCAAATTTTCAAGACCTTAGGTAAAAGCTGAGAACATCTAAATAAAACTTTAAGAAAAATTCCCAATAGATATTGTGAAGCATAAATATAAAACATAACACCATTCCTTTGTGAATAATTGCTTTGATCAATATATATTTCGGGGCATGTAGATGTGCAGACTTTGTATAAAATTATGGGGTTAAAAGCTTTTGCTACTGGAAGAAAACCATCCCTGCCTCTGTCAAGAGAAGCTAGGAATCCCAGACACATCTAACTTTACATCCTATAAGAGGTGGAAACCTCTTTTCTTAGTACCTATTGTCTGTAGGAACACTGTCCAATAGAAATCTAATGTGAATCACAAATGAAAGACACAAGTGTAATTTTAAATTTTCTAGTGGCAATTTTAAGAAATGTAAAAATTAAAAAGATGGAATTAAATTTAATAATATATTTATACTTAGACCAAAATATCCAATAAAATCAACATAAAATATTAATATTTTATACATTTTCTCATACTGCCTGATCAAAATCTGTTGTGTATTTATACTTATAGCACAACTCAATTTGGACTAACCACATATTTATAATAATGCCTAATAGTTTCATGAAGCGATTGGCTACTGTATGGAAAAGCCAAACTCTACATCTTTTTTTTAGCTGCCTCTTTATCAGGCCACTTGCATGATGCATGCCTTAACAAATCAAGCAAGTCCCAAGCTTACATGTACATACATACATGAAAGTGCATGTGTATTCCTGCTTCTCCATCACTGTTCAACATCTTGATAAATGCTCCTGCCTTGCCAGACCCATTTTATACTTCCTTTTGCTCTGGTTTGACTCTTCCAATATTTGACACCAATGGATATGAGCAGAAGGAAATAGAGGAGGGTCAGTGTGTTCACCTCCTTCCTCCCACCTCTATCCTCTTGGAAGGTTGCAGTTTTGACAGTGGCTGAAATTGTCTACCTCAAACAATAGTTCCTTAATCATACCCATCTCCCAGTTAGCACTCTTGGCAGGTTTAGTAGCACCACCATCTTTCCTTATCTTTCAGGAGAGCATGATGGACTGCAGCGCGACTAGTCCACAGGTGCTTTACCATCCTCTTGTTGGATCCCTTTGCTTTCCCCACATTCCTGTAAATAGTTTCATCATTCCCTTCTCTACATTTAATCCTTTCAATGTACCATCTGTTTCTTATCGTGACCCTAATTATGATAATGGTACAATAATGTACCTGATATTACTCATGCCATAAACGAGCATTATTTTTTACTTGTCTCTGTCAAATTAGCATGTTATTTGGCCATTAATTGCTTTCTCTTATTACTTGCCATGTTTGCATATTGGACTCAGTACTTTCCAGTATAATTTGTCAAATTTTCCTTTTGCCTAACTGAAACAGGATTGTCTCTCAAGATACTACCTTTTTTACATCTGCTCCTTTTTCTCATGCTCACATCATAGGACAAGAAGGCAAAGTACACATTCTTATTTGCAAATTACTATTTTAAATCATTATTCTTTGATTTATACTTGAAGCTTTCATTCAACAGATCTTTATCGAGGACTAACTATATGTCAAGAACATTTTAAGAATGAGGAAAAAATCAATGACCAATTATGTAAAATTCTATACTTGTTTGAATCTTATATCTCCTTGGGGAGGCAAATAGTTTACCAAGATAAATAAGTATAATATATACTAGTATTATTTTAAAGAGTGATATTCCAATTTACACATCATTTCCCTTTGCAATCAAGCACAAACTTCCTCTTTTGAGACTTACGCCACCTGAATAGTCATTTAAGAATTTCTGAGTGATGGGTTTGCCCTATTACTTTCCATGAAAACTTTGGCCCCAGATTCATAGCCCTTATTTTTCTATTACAACCATTATTATCAGCATTGTCTTTATTCTCAGTTTATATTTTTATTCAAACTCCATAATACTCATAATCCTCCTTGTTCACTCTTTTTTATTTTTTAATTAATTAATTTATTAGTTTTAAAAATTTCTTTATTGATTAAAGAAATTACATATGTGTCTTTATCCTCCCCATTACCCTCCAACCCCCTCCCCCCCCACTCATGCCCTCACTCCCCTGTTGGTGGGGGTAAGAAGAAAAGATCAACCAAAGGACTTGTATACATACATATAAGCCTACCCAAGGGACACAGACAACAGGGGGGTGTTCACTCTTTTTAAAAAATATTTTTTAATGATTTCAGAGAGGAAGGGAGAGGAAGAGAGAGATAGAAACATCAATGATGAGTGAGAATCATTGATTGACTGCCTCCTTCATGCCTCCTACTGGGAATCGAACATGCAACCTGGGCATGTGGCCTGACCAGGAATCAAACAGAGACTTCCTGGTTCATAGGTCAATGCTCAATCCCTTAGCCCAGTACATTGCCAGGCTCCTCCTTGAACACTCTTGATGATGACTTTCTACTCCAATGGAGCTGCAACTAATATGCATATATTGCCTTATCTCTGCCTACATATCTACATGCCTCATGCCCCATGTTTACGTTCTTGTCTTCTGTCTCTAAGGAATAGATGGTTCTCTTGGCATCATTGTTCCTCCTAGGTGCCATTAGCCCATTCCTCACCTTCTCCTTCAAGCCTTTCCTTTCCTTTCATTATCCCTTCTCTCTCCTCCACCTGTACGTTATGCTCAGCATATAACAGAGCAAACATTTGTGCCATTAAAACATAAACAGAGCATAAACAAATAAATCAATTAAATAATGACAGGAAACAGCTAACTTCTTATAACTCCTCTTTTTTCCATTTGATATTTCTGGAATGCACCAGTAACCTGAAAAAAGTGGGGTTACTTTGAGGAGCCAATTATTCAAAGCGGCAGGAAAAACTCTTCTTTCTATGATTGTCCACACACAAGTGTACAAGCCACGTGAGTTAGTAACAAACTCCAGGTCTATCACTCACTAGTTTATAGCACTGAGAAGAGTTGCCTAATTTCTCTAAACTTTCTTCTGGTCTTCTTACTTTAAAATGAGAAGAAAAGAGATAAATGATTATGTTGATTATTAACTATATTCATATGTATAGAACAACATCACATGAACAATCAATAAATGTAAACTATCATTATCATTATTGCAATTCATACACTTATCTCACATGGACACTATCTATTCAATCTCAAGTGTAATATTTTTATTTTAGAAAACCCAGACTAGGTATATTTTCTAAAATTAAATGTCATATCCTGTGTCCAAAATTGCCTAATGGCAGGCTAGTGATTATGTGTTTAGATTTGATAATCAGTGGTATTCAATCCCTGTCATTTAAGATGACATTAAGACAGCTTTGATGTCCCTGGTAAGATTTATCAGTTTAAGAGAATACTCCAGAGCATCTAGAACAACATAGTTATTTACAGTGACTGATAGATAAAATGGGTTCATAGTAATTACCCAGAGGCACTAGTTAATTTAAAACATACCATTGTAGTAGGCATGACCTTCAAAGGATATGAACAGTTTCCTTAAGGTGTTTAATCAACAAGAAATAGGGGCTTAACATTGTTTCTTGGAAAATGTCAATTCCTTCCACCATTCCTCTCTGATAAATTTTACATATAGTATCACCAGAGGAAGTGAGAAGCCTCTGACAATATCTCTGCTATGATCAATTAATCATATCATTGTGTATGTATAGAATTGAATATACTTTGAGGACTCAGTGGAAATTGTGGAGGTTTGTGATTTACATAAGGATTTTAAAAACCCTCCATGTGGTGATTGAGGTTAACCAGATCAGAACTGGGGAACACAGGAAGCAGACAGAAATATGGAAAAGTACCTTTATGATGAACAAATTAGCATGAGGAAGTAGAAACAGGTGGATAAATCTTAAGGAAAAAAAAATGGCATTTCTCCTGGTGAAGAATGATGCGGTAAAGACCGGTTCCTTTCTAAAGGCACGAATGATAATGTGTAGGTCTGTACTGTAGTTAACCTTTGGAGATGAGAAAAAGTATCAGAATCCTCAAGACACTTCAATGAGACAACAGGAAGCATCACTTTACTAAATGTTAGAGGCCTGGTGCATGAAATTCATGCAATTGGGGGGCAGGGATCCCTCAGCCCAGCCTGCACCCTCTCCAATCTGGGACCCCTCAGGGGATGTCTGACTGCCTGTGGGATTGGGTCTAAACCAGTAGTTGGACAACCCTCTCACAATCCAGGACTGCTGGCTCCTAACCACTCGCCTGCCTGCCTGCCTGATTGCCCCTAACCGCTTCTGCCTGCCAGCCTGATCGCACCCTAACAACTCCCCTGCTGGCCTGATTGACACCTAACTGCTCCCCTGCTGGCCCAATCACCCCCAACTGCCCTACCTTGCAGGTCTGGTCCCCCAAACTGCCCTCCCCTGCAGGCCTGGCCCCCCAACTGCCCTCCCCTGCCAGCCATCTTGTGACAACGTGGAGGTGGTCATCTTGTGACAATGTGGGGGTATCCATCTTATGATGACATGGGGGCAACCATCTTGTGACGATGTAGGGGTGGCCATCTTGTGATGTAAGGATATGGGGGTCAATTTGCATATTACCTCTTTATTATATAGGGTGTTACATTTGTATACACTATAAAATGATGTAGAGAGCAGAGATGGGGCTGTGACTTTTCCCTATCACTCTGTCACAAGTACAAATAGGATGGTAGGGTCATTACATCAAGAACAACAGTTTTATCAGAGATTCCTATGTTGTTAAGGAGATAAGTCATCTAGGGCCACGGGGAGATCTAGGATTTAGAGAGCATGTGTCATGGCAAGAAACATCTGATAAGGTGTACCATTAAAAAAAGGCTACAAGTTGATTGCACATTTATTTTATCAAAGAGCCATTATGTAGACATTGTGGTGCCATGCCTTTGCGGCAATGCTAGGCAGAGGAAACAGAGAAGAAAATCTTAAACCCTGCTAAGTGGAGGACAGAATAATGCCCACCCTGCAAAAGTGCTCATAGCTTTATGTCCAGAACCTATGAATAAGTTACCTTACCCAGCAAGAGACTTTCCCAATGTGATTAAAGTAAGGATCTCAAGCTGAGGAGATTATTTTAGATTATTCAGGTGGGCCCAAAGTAATCACAAAGTATCTTATAACAGAAGGAGAGAGACAGGAGAGACATGATAGAGAAAAAGGTGGAGGGGTGTACTTTGAAGATGAGAGAAGAAACCATAAGCCCAGGAATCCAGGAGCCCTGGAGAAGCTTGAAAAGTCACAAAAATTGATTCTCTTCTAGAAACTGGAGGAGGAATGCAAGCCTGCCATAAGATTAATTTCAGACTTCTGACCTCTAGAACGGTAAAGATAATACATTTGTGTTAAATAGTTACAGCTGCAGTAAGAAGCTAATAAACTGCTAAAAATGGTCAATGTGTATTATCTAGGTAAATTATTCAATAATTATAACACAATATTAAGAAAGTTACAGTTTTGCAGACATCGCATTGCAGTCCATTAAAGGGATACCAAACTTTTATTGATTAAAAGTGATTATTGTCAATTTTGAATTATAAATAGGAGTTATCCAGTATCTTCAGCCAATATCACTTTTTGTTCTTGTCATGCCACTCTCAATACTACCTTTCTAAAATATAAATATGATTCTACACTTAAAATCCTTCAGTAGGTTTTCATTGCCTACAATACTGATATATTTAATTTTTTAAAATTTCCCCTCAATTTATCTCTCTAATCCCCCTTTTTACTATGAACAGCAGGAAGATAACCAGGCAGCATGTTCAACCCTTAACATGAAAATTTACTTTGCTATATAAGCAATTCCACCACTTACCAGTTTTGCTTTGCACGTAAGGGTAGGAGACAGTTCCCAAGTTCGCTGGAAGGATGCAAAAAGGACCCACCTCCAGTTTCCAGCAGTGAGTTCCTCTAGAGCCCTTACTAGAAGCATACAGCAAGTCCTCAATAACATCTCATTCAATGTCATTTTGTTATAATGTTGATAAGATGCTGTAGGAATTATACTCTTATTTCTATAGAAACAGCCTGTGGCAAAATTGGTTTCTTTATACTTCGTTTGGTTTAAAGCTGTAGAATTTACTGATGTTATTAAGTGAGGATTTTCTGTACTTAAAGCCCAAACTTCTACTAACAGTCTCTTCAAGGTGATTTAGGCTTATTATATCATGCTCCTCAAATGCCTTCAAGCCTCACCACCAGCAAGTTCCAAAGCCATGCCCACACGTTTAGGTATTCGTTAAACAAACAACCTACTTCTGGTACCATCTTTCTATACCTAACAAATGTATTCCAATTTAGTGGCTTAAAACAACACACACCTATTATCAGATAGATTCTGTATGTCGTA
>NW_006296284.1:2427335-2428193 GCF_000327345.1 Myotis davidii
GGGCATAGCTGCATCATTTATTGAGGATCCCACACAGCTACAACCAAATATTAGGCTGTGTTCCCATCTGGAAGCTGCCCTGGGGAAGAATCTGCTTGGAAACTCATTCCAATTGTTGGCAGAAGCCATTTCCTTGTGGATGTAAGACTTAAGGGCCCAGCTTTTTGCTGGCTGTGGGCTGGAGGCTGCTCTCAGGTCTTATAGACAAACTGCAAATGTGTGCCCAGTGGACTTTCTCAACATGGACACTTAGTTCATGAAGCCAATAAGGAGAATTCAAGCTCCAGTCTGCTGAAATGAAGATTTATATAATGTAATGTAACTCTGGGGATAGTATCCCATCACTTTCCTAAATGCTATAGCTAAGAAGCACAGATCTTGCCCACTCTCGAGAGAGAGTCCTCTACAATGTGCTGACACCAGGAGGTGAGAAATCTTAGGTTTTATCCATCACAAATAATAGTCCAATTTCTTATATGTAGTAATACATGTGTTCATAATGCATCCCTAGGTTGAATTCCTCTCAGGTATCAAGAAAATGATTCCCCATCCTATTGTTCTTTAATTACCAAAACCATTGTTCAACTTAACAGAGTCCTTGCTATTTTAATTTATAATCTTGATATTAAATTACTATGCATGCATTCATTGGTAAGAAGGATGTATGATAGAAATAGCTTGGGAAAAAACTAAGATGGCGGCATAGATAAACACCGGGAAATCGCTGCCTCCCACAACAATTGAATAATACTTCAAAAACACAAAACGGACATCATCCAGAACTACAGGAAGGCTGGCTGAGTGTAAATTCTACAACTAGAAGGAAAGAAAAGCACACTGAGAGCCAGAGGAGCTGCG
>NW_006296284.1:2429738-2450494 GCF_000327345.1 Myotis davidii
AAAAAAAAAAAAAAAAAAGAAGTTCTTACCATTTGCAACATCATGGATGGAACTGGAGAGCATTATTCTAAGTGAAATAAGTCAGTCAGAGAAAGATAAATATCACATGGTCTCACTCATTTATGGAATATAATGAACAACATAAACTGATCAACAAAAATAGATCCAGAGACAGAGAAGCATTGATCAGACAGTCAAACCTCAGAGGGAAGGTAGGGGAGGGTGAGGGTAAGGGGGAGAGATCAACCAAAGGACTTATATGCAAACATATAGGCCTAACCAAACCAATGGACACGGACAACAGGGGGGTGAGGGCATGAGCGGGGGCGGGGGGGTAGAGGGTAACATGGGGACAAGGACACATATGTAATATCTTAATCAATAAAAAATATATTAAAAAAAGAAATAGCTTGGATTATGAAATAGAACTGTCAGGATTATATGGGGATTATACTTTGTAGCTCCTTCGTATATTCTTATATACTATGAGTCAAACCATTTTAACTCCTTCAGCCTGTTTCTTCATCATCAAAATCAGGATGATAATCAACAATGTCATGAAAAATTGTATGAGTATATGTATTCATACATATCTTTTATAAACTTTAAAGTCCTATGCATAAATTTATTTGAATAATATTGATAATCATAGTACTAATTATAAAGTATGACATATGAATATCATCTCAATTAGTAAAGTTTTGGGAAATTCTCAAAAGGCAACCTAGATAATATTTTGCTTCATCACTTATTTTTATTATTAGTTTCCCATTACTTTTCAAAAAGATTTCTTGCAACAATCAACTATTTTACACAAACCTACTTTCATCTACATACAATGCCTCCTCTGAGGTTTCTGCCCAATATTCTTTGTTGTGTTTTTTTTTTCTCATTTCCTTCTAAATATGCAGCTATAGTAATGTCCCATTCTTTGAAAATGGTAGTTTACTTTTGCAGAATTTGTCCCAAGATACTTAAATAAGAATATATTTTTCTTTACTAGTCTTTTAATTCAATCTTATTTTCTATGTCTATTTGTTTTGTTTAATCATAACCAATATTATTTACCTTACTTCTTATCAGCTATTCAACTCACTCACATTTTTAGATACTAAAATCCCTAAAAGTATTTAGGTTATAATACTGTAAGATTTAACTGTCTTTGCCTTTTATTTATGATTGAACTTTAATTTATATGATGATAATACATTGTGTGTATACATATATAATATGTATCTATATGCATATATATAAATATGCATATTTTTATTTTTATTTAAGGAATGCTCTATTTGAGAGAATTACCACAGCTAAAATTATCCCATATGATACAAAATAAGATTTTTATTGGCACAGAGAATAAACCAATTGGTTTATAATGAATGAAAGTTTAGCCACTAAAGAAAATAAAGAAGCCTCTTTAGAACAAAAAAAAAAGTTGGACTTGAGAGTGGAAAGTATTTCTTCCATATTAGTGGGTTTTACTAAACCAATACCTAAAGTAATTTTAAAACTTCTTGTATAGCCATGCACGGTTTATGTTTATAGTAAAATAAAATGTATGAGGGCATTCTTGTTTAATTAAAATACAGTCAATATCCACTGGACACCTTAACTTTGACCTTTCTGGGTTCATAATTTCATCCTTGTGTTAAGAAGGAATTCTCATCATTTACTTTTCTAAAATTTGCTATTTATTCTCATTATTATCGTTACCAAGAACCTATCTTAAAACACAAATTTATATAAATAGTAGATTTAGCATTGCTTTCTCCCCTTATATTTATATTTAGGTTTGAAAGATATTTTTAAAATGTAGACCTTTGATATTCTTACGTATAAGTCATCAGCCTCTCTGAAAATTATTGAGGAATGAGGAAAAGATGAAGAATTGGTAAACATTTAGATTCTCAACTCTTTCAACTCTCAAGTATTAAGATAAGTATTTTTTAAAAGTGTATTTGGCGAATGTTTTTAAGTTACATTGCCCCTGTAAGTTACTATAATGATTACTGATGACTTTTGGCCCTCTTCAAGTGGTGGGGAATTCTTCACATCTAAGCTATAATCTTAATGTTTCAAATAATTTCCCAAAGCTTTTTTTCTTTGTTAACATTTATGGGACACCTGTTGCTTTGAAGCTAGAAAATCAGTTCACCTGCAAGACAGGAGATAAATCAGACAATAGTATGTACAGCTACAAATGAATGGTGGGCTCAAAATAAAGATAAAAACAATAAGCTTCTACTTACAGTGTCTCTTGAGATTTATTTGCTGATAACAAGTTTTATAAGCTAATTTGGTCCACTGATAATTGTTTTAGCTATAAGATATATTTTTATTAATTGAGTATATTTGTAGAATACATCAACTAATGAATCAGTGAATATGTATTTATTCAATAAATATTTGAAGAGTTGTACAAAATGTAGAGTTGCTGGGTCAAACAATAGAAGTATAGGTGAATCATGTTCAGTCTATGTCCAGTCTAGTTCTGAAGATATCTATGGGTAGTTATAATAAACTTCACAATACAGTTAGTGTGGTCAAAAGATATTAACAACACTGTTATGATAGTTCAAAGAGAAAAAATATTATTTATTGCCCCAAAGTGATCAGAAAAATCCTCTTGAGGAAGTTGGCATTTAGTTATGCCTTGCATAAGAATTTTGTACTTTTAGACAAATGTAAGTAAAACCAGTCTATGAGTACCTTACCTACCGAGCACCTTCAATGAGCTAAACGCTATTTTGGGCTCCTTATTAGGTTTTGTTTTTAATTGCTCTATAACAAATTACTACTAACCTGTTCTAAAACATCACAGAGGTATTATCTCAGAGTTCTTTAGGCAAAAAATCCACCTTGCTGGTTGGTTTTTTTCTTAGAATATCATAAGCCTGAAATCAAAGCGACGACTGAGCTGAGCTCCAGTTTGTAGGCTCTGGGAAGGATCTTCTAAGCTTATTCAGGATGTTGCAGAGTCCAGTTCCTTATGGATAAAAGTCTTAAGTCCCCGTTTCCTTGCTAGCTGGCTGCCAGCCAGGGCCACTTTCTACTCCTAGAGGTCTTCCACTTTCTTTCTCACGTGGCCCCTCCAAATTCAGAGGAGTGACATGGTATTAAGCTTTTCTCATGCTTCAAATCTCTGACTGCCCTCTGCTTTCCTCTTTTCTCTTCTGCCATCATCCGGAGAAAGTTCTATGTTTAAAAGCTAATGTGATGAATTTAGGTCTATCTAGGTAATGTCCCATTTTCTTCAGATCAACGGTACCATATAACATAACATAATCACTTTAAAAGGTGCCAAGGATGAAGACTTGTCTAATTCTAATGTCCAGGTTTGAAATTTCACTGTCTATAAAATTACTGGTGTAGGAAGTTGTGAAAATTATGTCAATGCCATATTTATCCAAGTCAGAAACATTTCATTAATATAATAGACTGATTCTAAAGAAAATTGTGATTCTGAGCTATTTCTGAAAGTAAAGGTACTTGATGATGACACTGAAGAAACTATATTTCCAAAGAGAGGCCCATCAAACAGGCTAGAAAAAAGTAACTTCAAGGGGATTCGGATAACCTTACAGCATGAACATGATACCACAAAACCAAGTTAATTTAATTTTTAAGACCCTAATGAACACAATAGTCCCAGGGAATCTCCAGCCAGATCCTTTTACCAACATGAACACTTTTGATAATGATTCCAGCATGAACTTGATATCACAGGATCCAGCTGGCTCCACATCAAAAATAATTTTTTTAAAAAATTAAAGAACAAACTTAAACAAGGAGACAAAAGACTTATGCAATGAAAACTACAACATGTTGCTGAAAGAAATTAGAAAAGGCACAAATAAATGGAAAGACATTCTGTGCTCATAGATTAGATGAATTAATATGTTAAGAAGTCATTACTACCCAAAGTAATATACGGATTTGATGATACGTTAAAATTTTATTTGTTTTTTAAAGGGAACAATCTACAGAGTGAAAAGGCAAACTACAGAATAAGAGTTAATATTTGCAAATAATATATCTGGTAAACGGTTAATATACAGAATATATAAAGAACAATAATAATGAACACAAACAACCCAATTAAAAATGAGATTTCTCCAAAGGGAGAAATTGCTCAGAAGCACATGAAAAGACGTTCAATGTCACTAACCACCAGGGAAATACAAGTAAAAACCACTGTGATGCACAACCTCCCACCCAATACAATGCTAACTTTTAAAAGAACAAAACATAAAAAAAAGTTAGCAAGAATATTGAGCAATTAGAACCCTTTACAGTATTGGTAGGAATGTAAATTAGTGCAGCTGCTATGGAGAACAGTATGGTGGTACCTCAAAAATTAAAAATAAAATTTCTGCATAATCCAATAATTCCACTTCTGCTTATATACACAAGAGTTGAAAGCAGGAAGCCAAACAGACATTTGTACATTTGTGTTCATAGTGGCAATATTCACTGTAGCCAGAAATTGGTTACAACACAAGTTTTCATCCACACATGAATAGATAAAAAAAAAAAATGTGGCATGTGCATTACAAAATATTATTCAGTTTTAAAAAGAGAAGGAAATTCTGATACATACTGCAACTTGGTTAAACCTTGAAGACATTATGCTAAATGAAATGAGCCAGTCACCAAAAGATAAATACTGTGTGATTTCACTCATATAAGGTACCTAGAGTAAGGAGATTCACAGAGACAGGCAGTATAAAGAGTGTTGCCAGGGGCTGGGGAGCTGGGGGAAATGAGAAGTAGTGGTTTAATGGGTACAGAGTTTCAGTTTTGCAACATGAAAAGAGTTCTGGAGATGACTGCACAACAATGGGAATAAACTTAACACTACTAACCTGTACACTACAAAATGGTTAAGCTGGTATACTTTCCCTGCAAGGTTTTGCCAGACTATACTAGCAGCCATATGCCCAGAGTATTCATATTATACTTACATGTCTGACCCTATGGCTTTTAATAAAAGATTGTTGATACTTGAGTACATACAACTGTCAATCAAACTAAATTTCATTCAGTGACAAAATGCATGTGTATAAAAATTTTAGAGCCATTAAAATATTTGGGAAGGTGCCATAATTTCTAATTATGTAACATTGATTATCTCAAGAGAAAGAAATTGAAAATGTTGGAGTGGGAAAAGGAAGGCATATATTATTCATGTTTTCATTATATACCTTTGCAACATTGCAATGTGTATTAATTAACCTTTTAAAAAATCCATCACAACTGATGGAAAAAAATCTTATTTAAAATATCCTTTCAACAACACTATACTTCTTTTTTATAACAACATCTATATTTTCTGGAGGAAATTTTGCCTTTCACACTAATGTAATAACCCCTCAGCAAGATCTTTATAAGTGTCAGTCATACATAATTTTTAGATTTTGGGGTTTTTCTCTGCAAATGCACTGAATTTGATTCTGTTGTGGTGACCTTTAATAATGTATTAAATTTAAAACTCAAGAAAGTGCAAATGTTCAAGTAATGCAGATGTTCCAAGAGTAATAATAATTGTTCTGCCCTTAATTGGAGCTGGATGAAGGCACTGGAAATCTAGTCACCAATGATGATGATAATATTTTATATTTCTGTAACATTTAAAATTTTTCAGAGTTGCTCATTTATTTTTATTATATGCTTGCAATGATCCTTGAGGCTTCTGTCATCATCATATCTCTGATGAAAAATCTGATGATAAGATGTTGGGTAACTTGCCAAAAGTCAAAGCTATCATATGGAAGAGTTGGGAAGAAACTCAGAGGTGTTTAAGTCTAATTTCTAGTTTCTTTTTCTTGCTTCTGTCATATTTCAAAATTATGGCCTTTCATTGGGTACTTGCAGCAAACTCCAACGTGGGAGCCTTTGCTTGATATTCTATCTGCCCCAAAAAAGAAAAGCTGCTCTTTCTTCTGACCAGGTGGCATACTGCCATTACAACACCCTTTAATAAATAAACACATCTATTCAATGTCAAACAAATTAGAAAGTACTTATTTCTGTTCAGTGAGCCAGATGAAATCAATAATCACTAGGGAGTTGCCACTACAATTCATTAGAGCTGTTCGCTGGGCCTCAGTAATCAGCTCGGAGAAAGAAGCAATGTTTGGGTTCACCAGGGAGAGAAATTTAGCATCAAACATCTCAGCTCAAGTGAAAATAGTATGTAATAATCATTTCATTACAGCCGTTTACACTGCAAAGTGCTGAATTTTTTCCTCAATAATGGAAGAAATGGCTTCCGAATCAACCACTAATTTTGAGAATGCAACTCAGCATTTTTTTTTTTTAATTATGTAAGTTGAAAGAAAGCACGGCAATGCTTTTGTGAAAAGTATTATGATACTGGTCTCTTTGCTCCAGCAAGTCCACCTCATCCCTCACAACTCAGCACCTGCTCACTGGTCTATTTCTCTGCTTATGACTTTCCCGTTCCTTTTTCCCCCAGGACTCATTGTTTGGTGGTCTGTCTTCTCTATATCTCCATTTATTTTCCTACAGATTTTATTCAGTTTCACGGTTTTAAATAGCATCCAAATGGCCACAGATCCTGAAGTAAGTGTGTGCTAGATTGTTTGCTGACCTCCTGACTCGGATATCCAATTTGACAGGACAAATTGGCCACCCCATTTAATGTCTAAAACCCATTTTAAACTCAGCATGTCTAGACTGAATCTTTCATTTACCTCCTAAAACTATTCTCAATTAATAGCAACTCCATCCTGTCTCTGAACCATGAAGTTATTCTACATTTTCCCCTTTCTCTTATACCAACCTCTATGCCAGAAAACTATGGACTTCATCTTCAAATGTAGCCAGAATCCACCCACGTCTCACTGCCCTCACTATCATTTCCCCAGAGTTAATACTATTTGACTGAATTAATGCAAGAGCCCCATAAAATTCTCCCTGCATCAACTTACACCCCACCCCTACTCTCAGTCTATTCCAAAGATAACAAGAATATAAATCAGATAATATTACTGCTTTGCTTAAAATCGTGCAGTGGTTTGCAAAAGACAAAACACACAGTCATGAGAATGGCCTTCACAGGCCTGCAGAATTCAGCCACATTTACCTTCCTCCTCACTCACTTCTTCCCCACACCAGCCTCCTGCAGCTCCATGAGCAGCCGAGGCCTGCTACAGCTTTAGGGCCTCTGCACTCCTGGTCACATCCTCCACCGGCAGTGTTCTTTCTCCCAACATCTAAATGGCTATTTCCTCCAAATCCTTCAAGCCTTTGTTCAATGTCTTACTTACTCACAGCTTGTCACTCCAGGCAACTCCACTTTCTAGTTCCGTTTTCCTCCATAGCTGATATCTTCTAATCTATTATAACATTTACTTGTTGCTCCAATTTTTATTTACCACCTATCTTTCTCTGTAGGAATGTAAGTTCCATGAGGGCCTCATTGCTTTGCTCAATGTTGTACAGCAAACACCTAAAGTGTCTGACAGATAGCAGGTACTCAGTGATGTGTGAAAACATTTTTTTTTCTAAAGAAATTTACTTCTTAGAAAGACACAATAATTTATTTTTTCTCTATATGTCCCATCAAACATGTCATTAGGTCTATAGAATTTCTACTTATTCTACTCTGGTTAAAAAATGCTCACAATCTCAAATTCAGGATAGCCAGTACCCACACTTCTTGGGCAGGGGCATAATAAAAGAGATCTTTCTCATCCTGAAAAACACTGGCTGCACTCAGTGGAACTATGATGGGAACAAATCTAATAAAGCTGCATTAAAATATGATCCATATTAAATACTAGTTGAAGTTATTTGTTTACATGTTTTATACATGGGAACATTTTGGGAAGTATTATTTGGGCTTAAATTATGTGGGATCCAAATGTTTTCATTATATATCCCATTTTTTTTCAGTATAGGAATTTAGCAGCTGTCATTAAAAATAGTACTTTAAAAATATCCTTCTGCATTTTCCCAAATCAAAAAAGTATATGTAAGAATTTCAATCTCACTTTTTAAAGAAGTCATTATTATGCATTAATTTGTATATATTATTCTTCATAGCTCCACATTCTTTTCTATATGCATTTAGTAAGACTGATTTAAAATGTTATAGCAATAAAATGTAAAATATTATCTTTAAAAACATAATTACCTTAAATGTTAAATTAATAAAAGTATTTTCGTGACTTTTAATTAATCCCTTGCTCATTTTGTGGCTTTTCAAAAAGTGAATTACATTGGGAAATCCTGATTCCTATTGGCCAGTATTCTGGATTCCCTTATCTGTTTCTCTTGCCCCCTTTTTCATGAAAGCAACACACATTTTTAGTGATTATTTGAAAATCTAAGCTCATAATTCCAATATAGCACAAGCACATATAATGAAATTTGCTGAAATAAAACAACTCTATATTAAAGTGCTTTAGATTATTTCACTCTGTCAATTAAATGGAATAAATCCCTTAAAATTATTTTTGTCATCATACATCCATATATTCACTAGGAAAAATTTGGTTCCAAGATCATAAAAAGTTCAATTTAAGACTTACTTTCCTCAAATTCTCACATTCAGTTTTTCAGAATGGCCTGAATTAATGAGTCATTTTTATCACAAAACTCTGAAAGAAACATTAAAATGATTAATGTATTACAAACTTAGGAGAGAGCTGATATTGTGAAAGGAACTTAACACTTCTAATAATATTTCTCTCAACTGCTAAATTTTCAGTTCAATACCTTCTCAGGAAGATGTCAGAATGAAGCATTAAAGGTGCCTGACTCCATCAGAATGGGAATAGAGGAGTGATCTTGAAGAGAAAGAAGCTGGAGGAATCAATAAAGCTCCCCCGATGGGCCCACAGAGAGTGGAATGGAAAGAGGCGGTATGAGCACTTGTGACAGAACAGACATTTTTAACATATTGTTTTCACTTAGAGACCACAACAAAACTTGGTACAATGTCTCTGTATAAAAGTGAGGAAAATGAGGCTTCAAAAGTTTAAGTGACTTTAAAAATAGGCAATTTTAATTTGTAAAGCCAATATTAAAACCAAGATCTGTTGGAACCAGCTGCAGAAAGTGTGGTCCACAAAGCAGCAACATCTGCATCATGCGGGGGCCTATTGGAAACATTCACCTTGGCCTGAATCACAGTCTGAGGCATGGCACTCAGGAACTGGTCTTAAGCTTTCTAGGTGATTTGTTTTAGAAATACTGTCTTATACCACATAGGTGTCTTGGAATCAGGCTTCATTTATCTTACTTACAACTACATGTCTTTGTACAAACTACTGAACTCTCTCTATATCATTTCATCTTCTGTTAACAAGGTCGAAAAAAGTCCTTTATGCTTTTCTCATAGGACCTTGGAAAGAGAACACTGTATCCTATAAAGCATTATAAAATATAAATATTAAAATGTATTATTATCCATCATAATTAGTATAATTATTCTATATCTCCATGTATGAAATATTCCTAAGTGAAAACTCTTTAAAGAAAGAAGCTGAGCCCTAGCCAGTTTGGCTCAGTGGATAGAACATTGGCCTGTGGACTGAAGGGTGCCGGGTTCAATTCCGGTAAAGGGCATATGCCCAGGTTTCAGGCTTGTTTTGTGGTAGGGGGCACGTAGGAGGCAGTCGATCAATGATTCTCTCTCATTATGGATGTTTCTAATTCTCCCTCTCTCCCTTTCTCTATGAAATCAAATATATCTTCTATCTAATAAAAGGGTAATATGCAAATTAACCATCACTCTGTCACAAAGATGGCAGGGCCCATAGCCACAAGAAGGCAGTGCTCAGTCCTCTCAGCCTCGTGGGCAGTGTGAGCAGCATGGCAGAATACTTGCTTCATCATCGTGGTGACAAGGCAAGCATTCCACCCCAGCTGCAAGGGCCTCTGGGCTGAAGAGATCCTCTGGGAAACAGATGCAGAGCCACCAGGCCCCTACTGGTGCATGGATTTGTGCACCAGGCTACTAATATATATCCTATCTAATAAAAGAGAAACATGGTAATTAGCATATGTACACTACCCTTCCCATTGGCTAATCACGGTGATATGCAAATTAACTGCCAGCCAAGATGGCAGCCGGCAGCCAGGCAGCTTGAAACTAACATGAGGCTTGCTTGCTTCAGTGACGGAGGAAACCAATGTTCCCCGCCTGACTTGCCAGCCTCTCAGCTGCAACTCTAAGCAACTATGTTGCAAATAAATAAGTTAAAAAAAACCCAGAAACCTGCTTTACTCAGTGGAGCTACAACCAGCCGGACCGCAACATTGTATCAAATACAGATGGTAAACAAAGGCCAAGAACCTGTTTTTAGAAGCCGAGGCCTCAGAGCTAAAGCTGACCCAGAATAAAAAAAAAAGAAAAAAGAAAAAAAAGGAGCGGTTGGGAGCTTCAGTCCCAGCCTGAAAACAGCCCTCAGCCCCTCACCCAGACTGGCCAGGCACCCCAGTGGGGACCCCCCCCCTGATCCAGGACACCCTTCAGGGAAAACCAGCCGGCCCCCACCCATGCACCAGGCCTCTATTCTATATAGTAAAAGGGTAATATGCCTCCTAGCACCGGGATCAGCGGAGCTGAGAGGCCTCCCGGCACCGGGATCAGTGTGACAGGAGGCAGCGCCCAAACTCCCTGATTGCCCTGCAGCTCCGTATGTGAAAGGGGGCGGGTCCCCAACCCCCCCGCACCCCAGGGGCCCTGCTCTGTGTGTGACAGGGGGTGGTGCCCCAACTCCCCAATCGGCCCTGCTCTGAGCCCGAGCAGGGGCTGCACCTAGGGATTGGGCCTGCCCTCTGCCACCCTCGGGAGCAGGCCTAAGCCAGCAGGTTGTTATCTCCCGAGGGGTCCCAGACTGCAAGAGGGCACAGGCCGGTCTGAGGGACCCCCCGCCCTTCCCCCGAGTGCACAAATTTTTGTGCACCGGGCCTCTAGAATATATATATAATTATAAGATTATGGTTATAAATTTTTACTATAAGGTTTCATATGTGTTTGTAAACAAATGTACATATATGACTGAAAGTGAATAAACTGTTCTCAGCAGTGATTACCAGTAGTTTTAATTTTCTAAATTACCAATTTTCAGATTTCAGGTTACCTCTTTAATGACAAACAAATGTTCAAAAGCCAACGTTATATATTCCAAAGGTTATATGTGTGGGATTTTATTAAGAGGAAACTTCTGCACATCAAAATCTTAACTACTTTGTCTAACCACACATTTCACCATAATTGTTTAAATGGTAATTTAAATAAATTTTAAACCGGTTTACAAAAATTTAGTTTGGAAAATATTTGAAAATTTTACTTATTTCAAAAACATGTATTTATTCCACTCTTTAATATGACCAAGAATATTAAGCTTATTTTTGTTTCTGTTAAGACATTATGTTAGCTACATAATAATACAATTTTGCTTTATAAACAAGGGAAATATTTCCTAAAAATAATCAGTTTGGGACAATTCTATTTCTCTCATGCATGTGTGTGCATATCTTCTTGTTCTTCCTATCTCTTTTTTTCTCTGTTAACGAAAAAAAAAAATGTTTCAAATTTTAGATTTGGTTCAAATAATAATTAATATGAGATTTTCCAATAATTAAAAAACTATTCTTAGGAAATTTGGGCCCTGAGTTGTTTCTATTTAGTTTTGTAGTATGGACTACTTAGGGTAGGGGTGGGAAATGTCAGTCTGTGGGCCATATAAGGCCCATGAAATCATTTGGTCTGGCCCTACCAAGGCATTAGGGATGAGTTAATTAAATATTTGACTAATTTTTAAGATGATAATTTTGTGTGGCCTGTAAATTATGTTATAAATATCCAAATGGCTCTTGGCAGAAAAAAGGTTCTTCACCCCTGATTTAGGGTTTGTATTTCTGAATTTTTAATTGAATAAGTCTTCCGCATGCAGCACATGAGTGAATAACTAGGTAGTTTATGAATATATCCTATATAATAAAGATGGAATATGCAAATTAACCCTCACGCCCTCACAAGATGGCTGCCTATGACCAGGCTGGCAGGGGGGTTAGTGAGGGACGACCAAACGACTGAACAGCAGGCTGTGTGGGGCAACCAGGCCTTTGGGGCGGTGCCGTGAGGGGCAACCAGGCCAGCAGGGGGGCCAGTTGGGGGCAAACAGGCTGGCAGGGGTGGTAGTTAGGGGCAACCAGGCCATGAGGGGGTCAGTTAGGGGCAACCAGGCTTGCAGGGAGGGGGAAGGTGGTGGTGACCTGGTTGGCAGGGTGGGAAGTTAGGGGCAATCAGGCCAGCACACAGAGGCAGTGAGGGGTGATCAGGCTGGCGGGGGGATGGAAGTTAGGGGTGAGTGGCAGTCAGGCAGGTGAGTGATTAGGAGCCAGTGGTCCAGGATTGTGAGCAGGATTCCAACCGCTGGTTTAGGCCTGATCCCCGGGATCAGGTTTAAACTGGCAATTGGACATCCCCCAAGGGGTCCCGGATTGGAGAGGGTGCAGGCTGGGCTGAGGGGATATCCCGCCCCCTGGTGCACAAATTCTATGCACCAGGCCTCTAGTTTAAAAAGAAAAAGCATGGGTTGTAGTATTTGAATAGGACTTGCAGATATCAATGGAAAGAGAGCATGAGTACTATGCTAATTACTTGAAATAGTATTGCTGCCAAGTTTCTACACATTGTGGGTAATCCCCTTCTCTTCTGAATCTTCTAAACAGTTTTCTAGAAAGCCCAGTGACTACCAAGGAGCAAAGAAAGAACTAAATGTGCTTTTAGTCTTCCTCCTTAGGATGACAATTTCCAAATTACAGGCACCTCCCCTGTTAAGCATGAAGTTTTTCTGCAGAGTGAAGGGATGGCCTGATCTTTGATTAAGATGCTTTCAAACTTAGATCTCTTCATTCCATTTATTCCTCTATATTATACAAGGTGAAATAAGTGAGGGGAAATGTTTTCACTGAGACACTTAATTGAAATCCTTAAAATAAGATGAACTGACATGAAAATAGGAATGAAAACATATTTAGAATACATAGACAAAATTCTGGAGATGTGCTAAAAATGTATGATCTGGCTGGTGGAATCCAAACAGAAGATAAAGAGATGAAAAATTGCTCAAGAGATAAGTTGGGGTCTTGAGCTTTAAAAATGGAGTGTGATAAAGTTGGTGGAATATTGCATTTAGGTCGTTCCTCCTCCCCCTGTCCCTATAGAAGGAGAGATTAATCCCTCAAAGAGAACATTGCTAACACTTCAAGAATCCAATTTGTGAACAATGTTCAAGTGTCTGGGAATACACATTTATAATCTTAACAACCTAGTCACTCTAAACTTGGAGGAACCTGCCATTTATTTTCAAATATCAGAGAATGTCATATCTTGAGGAGAAAATTAACATCATAAAGGAAAAAAGATTTATGAAAAATTGAAGAAAGAACTGTAAAAGTTATAGGTATTTCTGTTCCTCTGACAATAAATGTTTAGTTGGCTGGCACTGGGGCAAAATATCTTGGGTTTAATACTTAGCTTGGAAGATGTCATAATGACTTTTTCATGCTCTTTATTAAATACTTAAGGATATGAAGAAGCCTGCTTCAAGGAAGACAAAAATTGCAGGAGAGAAAATATCAAAAAAATTATAATGGTTATGTTTTGTATTTAAGTATGGGTCTCCATATTAAAATCCAACTCCTCGCCCTAACCGGTTTGGCTCAGTGGATAGAGCGTCGGCCTGCGGACTCAAGGGTTCCAGGTTTGATTCTGGCCGAGGGCATGTACCTTGGTTATGGGCACATCCACAGTGGGGAGTGTGCAGGAGGCAGCTGGTCGATGTTTCTCTCCCATCGATGTTTCTAATGCTTTCCCTCTCCCCTCTTCTCTGTAAAAAATCAATAAAATATATTTTTAAAAAATTCATCTCCTCAAAATACAAAATTAAAATAATTAAATCTCATAGTCCCTTAAAAATTATTATTACTGTGACTAAATTTTCATTTTCTCATCAGTAAAGTGATAATAACAGTTATCATAGTTGCTATGAAGGTGAATGAGAAAATTCATAGAAGTTGTAGCAGTGTCCTGCACAAAATTGGTGCTCAGTAAATGACAGCTATACTACTAGTACTTCTAATCATCTCACTATTACCACTATTATCAAAATTAACATAAACAATACATTTTTCTGTTGCATTTTATAGTATTAACACTAAATTTTATATAATCTATTAACACAAACTTCTATTTGTTTACCTGCCTGTAAGAACCTAAATACAACAGATGTTTCAAAACTATTTATTCTTATTTTTCTTTAAATTTTCTATAATATCTGTATTACAAAACAACCTAAATGTCTACAGATGGATGAGTAAATAAAGAAATAATAGAATACATACACAATGCAATGTTATTTAGCCATAGAAAGAATAAATCTTGTCATTTGTGACAACATGGCTGGATCTCAAGGACATTATAAATCAGAGAAAGATAAATACCATATGATCTCTCTTATATATGGAATCTAAAACAAACGAGCAAACCCATCTCATAGATAAAGAGAACAGATTAATGGTTTGGGGGGGAGAGACATGGGTTAAGGGGGGCAAAGGTGAAAAGAAAAAAGTAAATATAATGCTTTACCAAACAGCAGCAACAATAAAGAAGCGATTGTGTGTGTGTGTGTGTGTGTGTGTGTGTGTGCGCGCGCGCGCGCGTGGTGTGTTTTGTTTTGTTTCCCAAGATACACAAACCTAAAAGCAGGATAAAAGTTACCAAATTATCAGTCCAATTCAAATTATTTTCCTCGTTAAACATAATATTACAAAAATCTAACACTAAAATATAAACCATATTTTTCAAAATTTTTCAGTTTTTCATTTTAGCAAACAGCTTATGGTTACCTATTTTCTGCATTTTCACCTGGGGATGAAGCCTTTCTCTTCAAGACAAACCCTGAGACAAGTTAAGCCACTGAAACTATATTCCTGGTGAGACCTCATCTATGTACAGAAAGGCCCCAGAATGCCCAGGTTCCACCCAAACCTGCACAGAGGAAGGCCTCCCTGGAAAAGGAAGCCTCAGCTAGAAAGTAAATCTGGCCTCAGGATAAATACACTCAGGAAACAGGTAAAATACAAAGTAAGTTTGCAGTCTCATGGTGAGGCCACTAGTTTTTGACTCATGAATCCAGCTTACACATGTTAATAAAATCTCATTCTCTGGGATCCCCCAAATCTTTGGGATTTGATCTCATAGTGAGGTGTAGAAAAAGGCAGGGTTATAGGAGTGGGGCCCCAGCTGAGGGACAGAACGGTCTTTAATTAAAATATTACTAATAGAACATACCCAGAAATAATTTGGTTAAATACTTTTCTAAAGCTTCTGTGTTTCCATATATAGAAACAGTAAGCATTTTTTAAAAAGTTTTATCTGCATTATGAATGGTTTCTTTGAGAAAAGAAAAATGAATGTGTATTATTGACACTTTCACATAAGCCACCAAGTGTTTGAGTTATTAATTACATTGAACCTCCCACATGGTTTAATTTGAGCATTCATTCTATGTAAGGCACTTGCACACATGTGCTATGTACATTTTGATGGTCTGATGAAAGGAACTATGGTGCACATTAGAAGAATAAGACTCTCTCTATATTTTTTTTAATATCCTCAGGTTAATAAACAGAGCTATCTTAAGCAAAATATTGAGAAATTAGAGAGAATAAAATAAATAAAAGAGTGATTGTTGCTTCCAAGTATTGGACCAGAAACTAAAAAGCCAAAGTGAATTTCCTCTCTACTCTGCTTTCTCTAATATCTGCCTCCGTTTTCAATGCTATAGACGACAGCATTCTCTGCTCTCATACTTGAGGATGGCACCCTGCAGCTCCTGAGTTTACAATTTATAATTCAAGCTCATACAGAGAGACCCAACAGTGTCTGTGAAATCCAATTCAGAAGATGATTGGCCCAGCATGAAGCAGCAGTTTATCTCTTGTTTGATTAATTGTGATCAAAATGACAGTGTCACATAGTACAACAGTAGCACTTAATCCCTGGGTGTTAGAGAGGCAATTCTCAGGAATAAGAGGTCATTGTGAAATGAAAAATACCCTCAAATTTATCTATATCATCTAATAATACTCTCAGATGGCTACACCAGCTACTTTTCAGAAACTCCTGTCCAAGTCAGATACCAATGTAATACTCTATTCGCAATGTGCCCTCGACCATGCTGCACACAATGACCTCATATTGCCTCACAGTCCAATAACTGTTGGAAATCTTTTGCCACTCTTATGCAGTTATATTGAATAAAGGTAAATTAAACACACACACACACACACACACACACACACACACACTAAATTTCCTTGTTGGTAGTTCTGTATTGTCATTTGTTAAGCATGGTTTATAGATGCTGATTAATAAGCTATTTATCTTTCACAGACAAGATTCCAATTATGCTTAAAGCATCACCAAAAGGCCAATGATTGGGTGTGCCTAGAAAGTCAATCCAGTGTGAAGTAGGCAGTCAGGTCAGTTGTATGTAGTTATATGGAGAGACCAATACAAGCAACAACAGGCACAAAAATCAGCTGATTCGTCAGCTGAATTATTTTAAATGAGTCGGATTAGTGTAGAGATAACTATAGAGTTAGATTAGAGCATGTCCTAGTGAAAATTTTCTAAGATGACCATTGCAGTGATCTCACTTTGTATTTTCTGGTTCTATGTGCACCTTTCTAAGCTCCATCACTTTATTTTGTCTGTTGTCATTTTACTTCACCAGTAATAACAGGAAGTGGAATTAAGTTGGGTAGTCTGATGACCAGGGTCTTATTGTGTCCCTGCAGCAAATAAACTTGATCATGAGTTATATATATTTGCCTCTCTCTCCAATGGAAAATATGGGCAACTGAGCAAGATAATCTCAAGTATACTTAAAGGTATCAAAATCTGAAAAATTCAATAGTACTTATAGTTTTAGACTAATATTTAAGCACAGCATTCAGCTTTTGATAAGAATAAAGTTTAAGATTTCTTTGAGAATCAGGGGAGTACTATTTGCTTCAGTGAATAGTAAAGCCTGTTTAAAAATTGCATATGTGTTGGACTCCAGAGGTATTTGTCAACAGTAAAACAGGATAATCCTATGGGGAATATTTACATTTTCAAATAAGAAGTAAGGGAAAAAGACAATAAACCAAACTCACTAAGTACTTAAAGTGAATTATATATGATGGTGGGCAATAGCTAGAACAAGTATTTGGACATCAGGGGTTGTTCTAGCTCATATCTTCATTTACATCAACATGTAAAACTGGCTTATAATGTTTTGAATGTTTTACAAAATAAAATTTCTCACCTGAAAATTTCATCGTTATGTATCATTAATGCAATATTGATCTATTAAGGCTTATCATGGATTCTTTAGTCATGTCTAAGTTTGAATTGACATTTTAATATGAAGCATTGCCGATATTGTTTAATTACTCCAAAAATCATCTTTGGGAATGAATATGTTGAAGCCTAAATCAGACAGATAATTATGTTACATGGTAGCTACCTTTGATCCCTTACTTTTGGAGACCCCATATTTAGGAAATACTTTCTTACTTTACCATATAGGACTGTGACAATTATCAGTGTATATCCTCTTAGTTTTAAATCTATACTTTTTTGAGATGATCTTTGTGATGATGATTCTGGGGCTGAATTCTGTAAACATTTCTCCTTTGCCAACTAGAGCCATGTTAGGTGCAGGAAGCCATCCATTGTTAACACTATCATGGAAGTGCAACAAGGAACTCGGAAGGAAGGCTGATGGTCCTTGGACGATCAGCAAGGCTAATACCATGCACCAATTGTTCTGTTGAGATAGTGATGGCTTGAAGCAATGTCCTGACCTAATAGCCTCAAAGTAAATTTTTACTGATCTTTTGCTGACCTTTGAGATAGTCTGTCTGCTACCGGTTTGCCGTGCTTAACTGAGGGCAAGATGTGTATCTAAAACTGAATAAAAACTGACACGGCTGGGGTTTCAGTGAGCTTCTGCATTAGAGAGAGGTTTCCACCTGCCACACCGCATGCCTTCTAAATTCATATTTCCTGTCTAGTGTTTTCATTTGTGCGTGGTCCCTTCTTCCGATTCTGAACCCTAGCCGTAAATGGATACGGCAGTTAGGCCTTTTCATAGAAGACAGGGAAGGGTCATTGTGAGGCTATCACAAAACTAAGATGCCTTTCTCTCTGGCTATTGTTAATGTGTTGTTGTTTTGCGAATATGCCTGCTAGCAGTGGGCCTGTGGGAATGGGCCTCATGTCCATGGCCCTTGCAGAGGAGCTTTAGTTCACTTGCTCCCTTCAGCAAGTTTCTCAGCCACCCAGCAGACTGTTACTACAGCCAGCTTTGGCCTGCTCTCACTCTCTTGTGAATTTCTCTGTCTCCAGATAGTTCACCCCTACAGTCCTCACCTAGCCCTCTGTCAACTTCTGCCTCTGGATGACTATGTGTTTCTTTGGCAGCATACCTTCTTCAACAAGTTCAGAATCTCAGCCTCGGGGTGGATGGAGGTGGGGGCCAGAGGATGTTCTCCTAAGTTCTAAGTTTCTCCCTTGTTCACTCTTTTTCAGCCTTGGAGTCAGTAGGCTCTCCTTGCATTTGCTATTTCTGTATTCCTACAGTCCTCATTTGCAACCCTTTTGTTACCTATAACTATATTTATTCTGCTGATTGCATACAAAGAAAGTACTAGGAATAAAATCAATACTAAAGTTTGTTGTAAAAATATGTGAAATGTCTGACAAGTCATGCAATTCACTTTACCAAGTGAAAAAACAGACATTTTGATGAGTGAAATGATTATCTTCCAATGCTCTCTGATATCAAAGCCATTATATTCCACAGCCTTCATCTTGGATGGAACTCAACTGTTGTTTTTTTTTAACAAAACAAAACAAAAAAATCCTCTCAATGAGGAATGGCTGAGCTAGTGACAAAAATGAACATTAGCCTTCCCTCTTTGGAAAAAATAAATAAATAAGCCCTTGACATGATGAAGTGCTCTCATCAATTCCAGCCTCTCTTTCGTTGTCAAAAAATCTCTTGACCTAAGGGGGAACCTCTGGCCTTAAAGTCCAAAAATTCAGTATTGCTGATTGAGGGAGAGCCCTTTGTTTTGTTCTTCATTTTTGTCCAAATTAAAGAAAAAGAAAAAGGCTGTATTTTTTCCATATCACCAATACAGTGTTTTTCCTTCCACTCTTATTATGTGCCCTGAGGGGAAATGGTTTTTAGATGGCTCCAAGTGCTCTGATTGGACCCTGCCTATATCTGAGATAATCCGAGACTTTTACACTTGTGGTGCACTGCAGCTAAAACTAGCGCTCTTCTCTCCTCAGCACGGTCTCAAACATTCATCTCAGGAAGGAACATACAAGATTACATCCAGGCCACTTGAAGGTATCAGTATTTGAGAGTCAACCAATCTTACTTTCCCAAAGGGAAAATCAATGTTTGGATTAGGGTCAATAAGAGCATACATTTAGGGTTCTAATTTAGAACAATCTCAGTATTGGAATTATTAAATGAACTTAATTGACAATTTTTGCAGGAAGTCATCTTTTAATATTCTATAACCCATTAAATTATTGAACAATAAAGTCCTTTTAATTTAATAAGTTAGCATATATGTTTGCAAGGGTAGACTATGTATATGCAAATTTTATAATTGGATAAAAATAGGTATCTTACAGGCACACATACGGCAAGATAGGGAATAAAACCATGACTTCCTGGTTCATAGATCAATGCTCAACCACTAAGCCATGCTGGCCAGGCAGAAATAAATACTTTTAAAAAACTGCCATCACAAGGTGCTACAAAAATAAATGCTATCTATTTGACAAGCAAAATGTACAACTTTCTAAAAACAAACAAACCTTACCAGACCTAATATAAATACTAGAAACATATACTGTTATGCATAATACATAAATTAATCAATATTTAAAATTCTCCCCCAAAAGACAGCTTCAGATCTTGGTATTTCATCAGCAAATTTCATCAAACCTTCAAGTAACCAATATTACCAATCTTATGTAAACATTGCATATAATAGAAATAAGTAGAATTTCTCCCATTTTATTATACAAGGCAGGTGCATCTTTGATGCCAGAGCCAGGCACAAATTGTGTGACAAAGTAAATTTTTCATCTAAATTCACAAATAATCATAAATGAATATACATGGTGTCTTGAAAAATATCTACACACACTTTGAATAATTATAAAGGGAGTGTTTATTAGAATATATTTTATTTTCAAAATTGAGCTATCAGCTGTTAAAGTGTGCTTACATTGTAGGGGATAACTTATAGTGTACATAAAATATGAGCAAACTGAATACAATAAATTTTATGAAACAATTATTAATTATGATCAGATTCAATCTGTCTCAGAAATGTAAAAATAATTAAAATAAATATCAATGTTATTAAAATGTTAATATGTTGGAAACATAAAATTAACACAAAATACAAAGAATAGTATTTCATTTAAAAATTTTAGTAATTTATTAACAGAAGTGAGGTTCCATAATTTATGAAAATATATATCAAAGGAGTGGGTGAAATGTACTTTTTTAAAAATTATTTTTCTTTATTGATTAAGATATTACATATGTGTCCTTGTCCCTTCATTACCCCTCACCACCACCACCTCCTCAATGCCATCACCCCCCTGGTGTCTGTGTCCATTG
>NW_006296284.1:2450631-2454861 GCF_000327345.1 Myotis davidii
ATTTTTAGTTTTTTGAGGAAACTCCATACTGTTCTCCACAGTGGCTGCACCAGTCTGCATTCCCACCAGCAGTGCATGAGTGTTCCTTTTTCTCCACATCCACCCCAGCACTTGTCATTTGTTGATTTGTTGATGATAGCCATTCTGACAGGTGTGAGATGATACCTCATTGTCATTTTGATTTGCATCTCTCGGATGATTACTGACTTTGAGTTGTTTACATATGTCTCTTGCCCTTCCTTATGTCCTCTTTCAAAAAGTATCTAAGTAGATCCATTGCCCATTTTTTGATTTGGTTGTTTATCTTCCATTTGTTAAGTTGTATGAGTTCCCTGTAAATGTTGGAGATTAAACCCTTATCGGGGATAACATTGGCAAATATGTTCTCGCATACAGTGGGCTTTCTTGTTGTTTTGTTGATGGTTTCTTTTGCTGTGCAAAAGCCTTTTATTTTGAGGTCGTCTCATTTGTTTATTTTCTCTTTAGTTTCCATTGCTGTAGGAGCTGTATTGGTGAAGATATTGCTTCGGCATACATCTGAGATTTTGCTGCCTGTGGATTCCTCTAAGATTTTTATGGTTTCCCATTTGCTGCTTCTCAAATGGGGGTGGGCTGCTCATGGAGCTGCTGCTCCTGAAATGGGGGCGGGCTGCTGGCATGACTGCTGCTCACGTGGTCCCAGTGCCCTGGGCTAAAGTGTTGGGCTGCCTAGAGGGGAGCACGCTTCGGAACTCACAGGAGCCCATGCCCAGGGTGGCTGGCGTCTCAGTGATCATTGGGCCGCAGCCAAGGCAGCAGGTTCCTGGTGGGGATGGCTGTGGAGTTCTGGGTGTTGTCTGAAGTCACCCTGGGTGGAAGTGAGGCTTGGCTCCCAGTCACAGCAGCTCTCTGCTTCAACGAGGTGTGGCCTATGTGGAAAAGCCAGCCACTCCGGGGCAGTTTACAATGGTAGTAGAGGCTGCCTGTTTAGGTGAGCCCAGTCAGCCTGCTCCTGAAGGTCCTGTGGGATCTAACTGTGCCTCTCTCACACACTCTCACACACACACACACACACACACACACACACACACACACACACCACGTCCACACACTCCTTTACACTCCTTTTTTGCTCCCTCACTCACTCATGCTCTTTTCCTCACTGTCACCTTCTTCCTGCCTCTGTAGTTGAGTCTGGAGTGTTATTAACTCATTTGTGGATGGAGTCTCCTTTCTGGGTGTCTGGTTATGTGACTCGCTCTCTACCACATTGGCCAAGCAGGATAAAATTCACCTTGACAAGACATGACACCATGGGAACAAAATACAAATGTACTCATGACACCGATAACCCCAGTATAAGTGACGACATAGAAAAGAAAATTAGGGGAGAGAAAAGAGAGCACAGATAATAGCGAAGAGAAAAAAAATGGTATTAGAGAAAAGAAAAAGAAGAAAAAGGAAGTAACAGGGGAATGTTATGCCCAGATTTCAAGATCCCCAAAAGCCCACCAGGGAGCCAGCTGAGTCCGATGCAAAAGCAAAGAGTCTTTATTCAAGCTAGCTCGAGCTCCCCATCCACCACACTCACTGACACAACGGCAAGCCAAGTGGCAGAGAGAGAGCTAGCCAGATGGGAAGAGGAGTTTTATAGGGGGGTGGAGTAAGGGCAGGAGAGGGGACTGTGGGCCCCGCCGACTGGCCAGGCGCAAGTCGGAGTCTCATTACACAGTCTCGTTACATAGGATGTGGTCAGCTCCATGGCGTGCACTTCCCTTGATTATCATTGGTTAGTACAGAGAAATCCTGGGTGTGGCTAGCAGAGGCTTGGGCTTCCAGGAAGAAGCCTTGCCAAGCACATGGCTCTGCCCAAGAATGGAAGACCCAGGGTAAGATGGAGGGCGTAGTCCTCGCCCTTTCAGGGAAAAAATATATATAAATGGTGAGAAAAATGCCAAGAACAAACAGATAAAACAAAACATACAAACACCAAATATCCAGTAAAGAAGGTGGGGGCAGAATCTTATATACAGAAAGTAAGGTTAAGGAAGTGGATGAATATGGAGAGGACCTCAGTTCAGTATAGAGTAAGTAGAAAGAGGATGAGTAGATAAGAAGAAAGAGAAAGAGAAAAAATAATAATAAATTGGAAAAATAATTAAAAATAGGATAAAGAAATTAGAATGATGTAAAAACAATGCAAAAAGATGGAGACTGCAGGGAAGGGCTATCTCTTTGGGATAAATGGCTACTACGTAGGTCCCATGCGTCAGGTATGACTCAGCACCAGACTTTCAGCTACCTCTCCCCAACCCTCTCCTCTCCCCAGCATCTCCCCAGACTCCACAAGTCCATATCTACACCTGCACTTCAGCCACAGGTGAGTGTCTATATTTGAAGGATCCTATGAACTAGGTTCAGTGAACAAAAGCAAAGACCAAAAAGAGGCAAAAGAGCTGCACCACTGCGAGACCCTCCCCCACCCCCCCACCCCCGGCACGATGTGGCCTGGGCAGCCATCTAGGCTGCCCCCTCTGGGCTCAGTCTTTCGTGTCTGTGGACCCAGACGTAGAATCCCCTGCCGCAAGCAGTCCTGTGGACCTCCTTTCCACAGTCAGACACTACACCTGTCCCAAGGGATGTGGCCTTGGTGCTGCACGGTCCCTCTGAGCCTCTGGGCTCAGAGGTCTCACAGTTCTATCCAGCCCAGATCCCTGGTTTTACCATCCTCCAGGTGTCCTCTGCCCTTCCCAGCTGCTATTTGTCTCACTAGCTGTGTCTACTTCACTAAATTCGGGGTGGATGTTATTCAATGTAGTTTCTCATTCTGTCTGCTCCAGGACAAGGCTTAAGGCACATCCATCTATTCTGCTGCCATTTTGTTTCTCATGAAATGTAGTTTAAATTTAGAAACTAGGCACCAACTCCTTACTAGGTATACCAGTTAACAATGCAGATTTTTTTCATTAGATGGAGTTACACATATATTGATATATATGTGATTTGATATGCATGCTATTTTGTTGTATTGACAGCAAGCTTCAAAACTTCATATGTCAAATTTTCTGAAGGTGTTAACAGCATAGATATTTTTATGCTTAAAAATGTCGAATTTCGTGCAGAATAAAAGAGCTTTCACGGGAAGTTTTAATTCGTTATTTTGAAGAAAAAGTTATCGTATACTTTGGGAAGCTTACAGTGAACATGCTCCATTTCAAGATACTTGTGAACACTGGTTTAAATGCTTTAAAAGTGATGATTTCTATGTGAAAGACAAAGCACATCCAGGTCAACCATCAACGTCGACTGAAAGCCCAAATCACTCAGAAAGAAGACAATGCTCTGCGTTTGGTGGGATAAGGAAGCTGTGGTATATTATAAGCTTCTAAAACCAGGGGGAACCATTAATACTGATCGCTACCAACAAAAAATAATCAATTTGAACCACGTTTTATAGTAAAGCCACCAGAATGTGCCAGAAGACATGGCAAATTAATTTTGCTTCATGATAATGCACCATCACACACTTTAAAATCAGTTAAAAACACATTAAAAGATCTTTCCTGGGAAGTATTAACCCACCTACTGTATTCACCAGACCTTGCTCCTTCAGACTACCACTTGTTCCAATAGATGGCACATGCATTTTCTGAGCAGCACTTCAAAACGTATGAAGAAGTGGAAAATTGGGTCTCTGAATGGTTTGCCTCAAAACAAGAAAAATTCTATTGGTTCTATTACCTTAAAGATGGGGGAAATGTGTAGCTAGTGATGGACATTACTTTGAATAGAGCACTTTTGATGTTTCTCTTGAAATTATCGTGTTTTCATTGATTACAAAAGCCGCCATTATTAACCGGTACACCTAGTATACTGAGAAATGTAATACAGACACATAACTCATGAAGTAAAAAAAATAATATTTTGAAAAAGAAAACACAAAAAAGTGATTTTTCTTCATGCCCATAATTACCCTCAAAAGAATTTCAAGAAACTTTGTAGAGAATATTTGTAACTTGTGAGATCATAAAAATATTTATATCCATAATTTATTATGTCTAAAACATCCCAATAAGAAAAATTGGTTATTCTTATTTATATAACATACATAATACCTAACAAAAAATCAAATAAAAATTTAAGAGGTATATTGCTGGGGTCCAGCCCCAGCAGGTCCAGGGGTCCCCAAAGGTGTGGACGGAGTCGGCGAAGAAGGAATGACATGGAGACAGCGTTCAGTTGATCAACAGC